>NW_006921658.1:2003927-2005464 GCF_000298275.1 Orycteropus afer afer
GGAAACCGAAAGAGGGGTCGCTATGAGTCGGATCCTATTCGACCAGAGTCAGTTTGATTTGGTTTGGTATATCCCTGTTTACCTATGAGAGTCTTGCAAAAATTGAATGATTTTAAGTGTGTGAAAATGTTATTTTGGACACAATTAGCTATGTGATTCTAACAAGTTACTTTGGCTAAGAGAAAACACGTTTTGAGGCACTACGAACATTCTATTTTTTTTTTCATTTATAATTTTAACTTACTTTAGTATGTAACAAAAATTGCCTTAAGTGCTTGAAATAATAATTAACTTAATATTCATGACAACACTATAAAGTAGATAGTAGGGTTGTTCTTCTGTACAGCTGAGGAAACAGTTACAAGGAAATGAGTAACTTACCTAAGCCCCCACAGTTATTAACTGGTAGAGCCAATGTTTTTCCGAGGACCGCCACATTCTTACAAACCACATCACCACAGGAGTGGTTTGAGAAGCTCCTGGTAGCACTGAAAACATCATAGCCAACAGAATATTTAGGATAAGCTAGAACTAAGGAGCTCTGGTGGCTAGACGGTAAGGCATTTGGCTGCTATCAGTCGGAATCCACTGGATGGCAGTGGCTTTGGTTTTTTTTTGGTTAGATCTAAGAAGGGAGCTCTGGTGGCATAGTAGTTAAAGCATTCAGCTGCTAACCAGAAGGTGGGAAGTTCAAACCAACCAGCTGAAATGTGGGATAAAGATGTGGAGCGTACGTCAGTAAAGATTTAGTGGTTAAAGCATGCGACTTCTGACCAAAAGGTTGGCAGTTCAAACCCACTATATGGGAAAAACACAGCAATCTGCTTTTGTAATGATTTATAGCCTTAGAAATACTATGGGGCTGTTGAACTCTGTCCTGTAGGGTCACTATTAGTCAGAATCAACTCAGTAGCAGTGAGTTTGGTTTTCTGAGTTAGACTTAAAGATGCACTGGTGGCACAATGGTTGAGCACTCAGCTGCTAACAGAAAGGTCAAACATTTGTACCCACCAGAAAAGACCAGTCAATCTGTTTCCATAGAGATCATAACCAAAGAAAGCCTATAGGGGCACTTTTACCTGGAAGGTCAGTGTGAGTCAGAATCAATTCAGTGGCACCCAGCAGCAACAGAACATAAGAACAGGAATTTCTTCAGAGATCAAGCTAATCAGATGTAACCAAGTTGTTATTGCTATTGTTCTTGTTGTTAGGTGCTGTCAAGTCATTTCCGACTCATAGCGACCCCATCCAAGCACAGCAGAAGGAAACACTGCCCGATCCCGCACCAGCCCCATGATGCCTGCTATACTTGAGCTCATCATCACAGCCACCATGTCAATCCATCTTGTTGAAGGCCTCCCCCTCATTCATCTATCCTCCACCCTACCAAGCATTCTCCAGGAAAAGGTCCCTTCTGAGAACATGACCAAAATAGGTGAGACGAAGTCTGCCCATTCTCGCTTCCAAGAAGCATTTCGGGTGCACTTCCTCCAGGACAGATCTGTTAGTTCTTTTAGCAGTCCATGGTACTTTCAGC
>NW_006921658.1:2009267-2034159 GCF_000298275.1 Orycteropus afer afer
GTATCAAACAGTGTTTCTTTGCTATTCATAAGGTTTTCCCTGGCCAATTCTTTGAGAAGTGGATGGCCTCTTCCTTCTTCCTAGTCTGTCTCAATCTGTAAGCTGGGCTGATACTCGTGCACCATGTGCATCCCACTGGGTTTGAAACACCATTGGCTCAGCCTCAAAACTCACATCAACACATTGCCACAGTCTCCCTGTTGGAAACCTCTCCTACCACCCTTATCTGGGTCCCTGCAGCTGATTCCTCCTCTGTCCGGATTCTTGCCCTTTTAATCCCCTTTCTCCCGCTCTCCCACTCTGCTGCTTTGAGCATGCATGATTTCCCTCTCCTCACCTGGATCCCTTTGGCTGACCGCTCATCTGCCCAGGTTCCTGGCTTTTAATCCCCTTTCTCCGGCTCTCCCATCCTGCTGCTTTGGGTGTGCCTGGGTTCTCTCTCCTCACCTGGATCCCTGCGGCTGATTGCCGATGTAACCATAAACAAACAAAAAAACTCACTGACATCGAGTTGATTCCAGCTCATAGTAACCCTCCATTGGGTTTCTAAGGAGGTAAATCTTTATGGAAGTAGATTTCCCCATCTTCTTTCCATGGAAAAGCTGGTGTATTTGAACTATTGAACTTCTGGTTAGCAGGCAAATGCCTTACCCCATTACACCACCAGAGCTCCTTAGATGTAACAAAGGCCAAGCTAAGAGACAAGATCTGTGGCTGTACAAATCTATGCTTCCATATCTTGGGTACTGGGTACTCTCAGAGCTGCTCCAGAATAGAGGCTGCCATATAGAAAGTTACATATGGATTTGTGCCATCTATCACTACATTAAGGAGGCCTGGTGGCAGAGTGGTTAAAGCACTTGGATGATAACCAAAAGTTTGGTGGTTCGAACCTACCAGCCACTCCCCAGGACAAAGAAATGGCAGTCTGCTTAGGAGCTCTGGTAGCATAATGCCTAAGGCATTTGACTATTAACCAAAAGGCTGATGGTTCAAACCCACCAGTCACTCCTTGGAAAGAAGACTGGGCAATCTACTTCCATGGAGATACTGCCTTGGAAACCCATGGAAGTGTTGCTATGAGTTGGGATTGATTCAGTAGCAGTGAGGTTTTTTGTTTGTTTGTTTGTTTGTTTAATCACACTATTACTATTACCCATCCTTCAAAGCCCTGCTCACACACTTATAAGTCTTTCAGAACAAAGTTCAAATTCATTTGTTGGGCAAAAAGAAGAAGTCCTTTATGCACATAGTTAAATATACTTTATTAATATAATGGTTTGGAACATTACTTGGTTTTGACTCTGACTTCCCCATTTACCAATTAAAAGACTTTGAGGAAGATAGCTCATAACCTTGACTATTTCATTTAATAATGGAAATAATAACAGTTTCTCATGGAGTTGCAGAGTTTAATGAGTTAATACATGGAGAATGCTTCAAATGGTCCCTCACATATACTAAGTGCTCAATAAATGTTAATTATTATTATTCCTACTTCTCTAATTACACAACCTCTTTACATTCAATGTCCAAATCATCTGCCATTTAGTACTATACAATGCAGAAACTCATTCATTTACAAACTTCCATTTAATACCATTTCAGAGACAGGCAAAACACCACTTTGGAAGAAAAGCATGCCAAAGCTGTGCTCTGCTCAGAGCTGGTAATATCAGTCTGATAGATTGTCATGGTGAACACATGAACTCAGCAACAGTTTTCTGGAACTAATGTATCCCATGGCATATAAATTTCCTCTGGTTTATATCACTGCTATTGCTTTGTGGTTGTTTCATTTTAATTTCTTTATATTTCTCCTTGTCTCTTCCAATGAATGGAAATGCTTGAAGCAAGGATCATGCCAAAAAGAAAAAAACTCACTACCATCAAGTCAATTCCAATTCATAGCAACCCATAGGGTTTCCAAGGCTGTAAATCTTTAAGGAAGTAGATTGCCCCATCTTCCTCTCACAGAGCAGGTGGTAGGTTTGAACTGCCAAACTTCTGATTAGCAGCCAAATGTCTGATGCAGTGTGCCACCAGAACTCCTAAGGATCACACAGTATACTATTATATTCTTCACAGTATTGACTCTCAAAGGGTGTTTGTTGTTATCATTCTTACATTTATTGCATGCTTCAAAGATCACAGAACCAAGAAGACACCAGACTGATGGTCACAAAGCCTTCATCCTCTTTGTCTCCTGGAACCTAGCACTGTGTCTGTCCCATAGCAGATATTCAAAAACATATTTAACTGAACCATGTTGTTGTTGTTGTTATGTGCCGTTGAGTCGGATCTGACTCATAGCGGCCCCTCCTTGGGTTCCCAAGGCAGTATCACTACCGAAGTAGATTGCCCCATCTTCCTCCCGAGGAGTGGTTAGTGGGTTTGAACCTCCAGCCTTCTGGTTAGCAGTCAAGTGTCCCTGGCACTACGCTACCAGAACTCCTAACTGAACCATAGAATTATTTGTAATGTTCATTATTATTGTCAATATTTGCTCTCACATTTTACTCTAAGATTTTTTTTTTTCACTCTGACTTACGAAGACAGTAAATCCTAAGATGAAGAAAACATTTTAAAAACTGCAATTGGACCATGTCATTCTCAACTTGGAATCTTCCAATAGTTCCCCATCTTACTAGGAGTAATAGTCAAAGACGTTACAATGTCCTCAAGGCATTTCTCATCTCACACCACAATTTACACACGCAGGCATATACTCTTCTCTCACTTCAGTTTTTTTTCTCTCTCCTTTGCTCACCCCACTCCAGTCACAATGGCCCACTGGTGTTCCTGGAGCATGTCACATATGCTCCAACTAAAGACTTTGTCCTAACTCTTCCCTACATGCTCATCTCTACCCTTCAATATCCACACAGTTTGCTCTCTCACTTCCTTCAGATTTCTGTTCAAATACCATCTGATCAGAAAGGTCTTCCCTGTCCACCCTATATAAAATACCAACATCCCCTTCTTGGCACTCACTATCCCCTTAGCCTCAGATATTTTTCTCTCTACAGCACTTACCAGTATATAGCAAATACATTATTGCTTGTTTATTTGTTTTTTTGCTTTGACTTCTAACCAGAAGGCTGGTGGTTCAAACCTACCAGCCACTCCTTGGAAGAAAAATTGGGCAATCTACTACCATAGAGATATGGCCTTGGAAACCCAAGGAGGGGTTGCTATAAGTCAAATTGACTCATCGGCAGTGAGTTTGGTTTTTGGTTTGGTTTCTTCTCTTAGAATATATGATCCATGACAGCAAGGACTTTTCGCTTATTAAGTTCAGGGATAGATCTCCTGAAAATACTGCCTGACAAGTAGAAAGTGATAAATAGATGTTTAAAATTTTAAACTAGTTTGCTATTCTGTAACTATTTGACAAAATGTAAAGAAATAAACACAATAAATACTCAGGAAAAGACAAAAGTTGATTAATCGTAACTTTTAATAACTGAAAGGGAAAATGTGATAGTATAGTTCCAAATGCCATTGACTTGACTTAAATGTTGAAAAACTAGGAAAGTTGACTAACTAGTCAATAAAAGGGAATTAGGAGACCAGAGGGAGAAGAAAAGAATGTTGAGAGAGAGCGATGTCCTGGATAAATGAAAATGGCAGATATGGAACAACAGGGACTAATGAAACCAAAGACAGCTGGCAGGTTTCTCAGGGCTCAATGGGATCTTACCTCCCTTTCAAAAATAGAAACACCTCGACATCTCCATATTTGGTCACTAGGTTCAATGGAAAAATGTCAATCATAAAAACAGTCTAATTTTATAAGTCACCTAAATCTATTTGGAGAAAATTCTCTATGTTAAAAAGTTCTTCCAAATTCTGAGCCCAGAGTCTTCCGCCTTTTTCTTCCATAAACTGGTCACAGTTCAGCCTTGCAGAACTACACTGATTCTATTTCCACAACTCCTAAAATATTTAAAAATAGCAAACAGGCCCAACTGCCCCCGCTCATTTCACAAATCATGTCTCCTCCAGGCTAAGTCTCCCCAGAATCTTTGGCCATTCTCATGTAACAGTTTCCAGATGGTAATCCCCGTAGTCAATAACCTTTAGACCTATTATGTATTCTCCATTTCCTTCTTGAAATATTATTTGAAAAGGACTGAGCAAAGTTCAGATTTAGGTGATTGCACTTAATTTAATAATAATATTGTGTCTTACATTAAGAAATCACTTTATTTTCAAAAGTCTGTCTGAATTACATTATTGATCCTCAAAGTCAGGATTTTGTTTTTGTTTTCTTCCTTCAATTTTAAAGTTAGAAAAACATTAAAATCATACATGTTAGGTAACATGTTCAAAGCCACAGACAGGTAAGTCTTAGGCCAAAATATCTATCTCTGATTTTGTTTTTGTCTAACTTTGTATTATAACAAATTTCAGTTATATATAAAAACAGAGAGATTACTAAAATGAACATCTGTATTCCCATCACCTAGATTTAACAATTGGCATTTGATTCATCTATTTTAAAAAATGTATTGCTAAAGTATTTTAAAGCAAATTCCAGGCCCCCGGCATCTTATCACTGACTTCTTCAGTATGCATCTCTAAAAATAAGGAGGTTTGCTTACATGACCACACCCTGTTATGACATCTAACAAAATTAGCAATAACTTCTTAATATACTCTCAAATTCTCACTCTATATTCAAATTTTCTTCATTCTATCCAAAATATCTTTTTTTACAGTTAATTTGTTCATGAATTATATTCCTTAATTTCTAATACATTCCTGTTTATACTATACCATGGAAGTTATAACCAACATCATAATCAAAATGGAAATGGGTATGCCGAAGTAGGCAAGAAGGGGAAAATTGATCATTGATTGATCAATTGGTTGATTATTACATTTTCCGGAGCATAGGAAGAAGCAGGAGAATATCAAAGATAATATCAACTTGACTCCTTTGATTAAATGAAGGAAAAGTATGCTAGCAATCTTATTGAGTTTTTATTAACTAGCATTTTACTTTGCTTTTTATGTTATCAAAACTTTAACCCTATACTTTGTTGAATTACTTTGAAAACTAGATAATTAAAAGAGATTTTTGAAGGGTAAAAATACACATAGTAATCTGTGAAATATTTCCAAGATAAACATTTTCCTTTTCTTTGGACTTAAAATATTCTATCAAATCTGAATATAAATAACTTATAATTGATTCCCTGTCACTCACTCTGCAAGGTCACGGGGTGGTTCAAATGGATTGCACTGCACTAGTTTGTACCCACTTAACAGTACCTGGAAAGAGAGGCTTGGTGATCTGCTTCCATAAATATTATAGCCAAGACCCTGGAGCAGCTCTACTCTATAACACATGAGGAAGCCGTAAGTCAGAATCAACTCAATAGCAACGGGTTTGGCTTTCGTTCTTTATCACTCTGCACCCTGTCTTGCTCCCTGGCCATATTCAGAGTCCATTCTGGGTTTAAAAGCTCTCATCATCACTAAGTCCCTGGGCGGAACAAATGGTTTGTACTGAGCTACTAACCTAAGGATTGGTGGTTTGAACTTGCTAAACTGTACCCCAGAAGAAAGCCCTGGTGACCAACTTCCATAATGTTTATGGACAAGAAAGCCAAGATGGAGCAGTTCCACTCTGTAACAGGGGTCACCATGAGTTGGAATCCACTGAAAGGCAGGAAGTGTAGGATTTTTTGCTTTTTTTTTTGGAAAGAAGTAAAGGAAATCATCAAACTCCCCACCTCAAGGTCTTTATGTCCAGTCCCAAGTGTGCTCTAACCAGTTCCTACCAGTTCTTCTCAATCCCTGACTAATTTAATTTGCCTCCTGGGACATTTTACATTTGTAAATATCTGGTGACCCTAATCATCATTCCTGCCAGTTGTCCTTATCACTTTAAGCCTTATTCCTACCATTCTGTTTTTCACCATTTACAGTCTGTCTTGTGTTCTTAATGCTTTAACAGAAATACCACAAGTGCATGGCTTTAACAAACAAAAATTTATTTTCTCATAGTTTAGGAACCTAAAAGTCCAAATTCAGGGCACAGGCTCTAGAGAAGTTCTTTGTCTCTTTCCAGCTTCTGTCCCTCGGTCCCTTGGCAATCTTCATGTGGCATGGCATCCATCTTCCCCCTAATGTGCAGCCTTGCTTCAGTGCCATCTGCTCTGGTATATCTCAAGAGATTGGTTTTAAGACACACCCGACACTGATATGGCCTCATTAATGTAAGAAAGAACACCATATTCCTAAACAAGATTACATCCACAAGTGTAGAGGTTAGGATTTACAGAACATATACTTGTTGGACAACATTCAATCCATAACACAGTCCAATACTGCCTTCTCTCTCTGCCCCTCCTACCTCAACATCCCTGCTTGGTACTCGAGATAATACTAGAACATTTTCAATGAGCAGAAAAATGAGTATAAAAAGGTGAACCCTCATTCTGATCAGATCTTACTCTGCCAAATACTCTAGTCAGCACCATTTTATTCACCAACTCCATTATATGAGGCTAGAAGCAAAAGGTTCGTTATTCCACTAGCAGCGAGGTAGCCACTCACAGAAGCTGTACTTCATGAGTCACAGACCAAATCACAGTCTCTTATCTGAGTAAATCCACTCATTATAAGTGGAATATAGGATAGTTCTTCCAACATTTGTACAGCTGTCTCTTTCTGGAAAGAAGGGAGAAAAGACCTCATTCCACAGAGGTACAGCATTAATTTTGTGATCATCAGAGAGAAAGAACTGAAGCTGAGTCTGCAGTGCAGATTGTTAGGGTGAGAATGACAAGGAGAAGCCTAACAGTGGACACAAGAACAATCACTCATTGCACCTAGAAAACAGTCATTTGAGGTCAAGGAGTGGAAGATTTCTTACAGGAAAATAAGCATGGCCAGCTGGCTAATGCCCATGTTGGCAATGGCAGAAAGAAGAAAAGAAGATTAATGTAATGACTGCACAGTAATATACTAACAGGATGAATCCCCAAAATAGACAAATATTTGTCACAGCAAGCCAACTAGTTCAGGAACTGCCCTCTCCATTTGTTTTTTTTTTCATAATCCTGAAAGCAACTTTTTTCAGTCACTGCAAACTCTTGTTTGAACCAAACCAAAAAACAAAAACAAAAAAACAAACTCACTGCCATCAAGTCGATTCTGACTCATAGAAATCCCCATTGGGTTTTCGAGCTGATAAATCTTTACAGAAGTAGATTGTCCCATCTTCCTTCCGCAGACTGGCTGGTGGCTTTGAACTGCCAACCTTGTGGTTAGAAGTCAAATACTTTAAACACTACACCACCAGAGCTTCTTTTTGTTCAAACAGATAAAAAAATAAATAATATGCCAATCATGTTTTAGCATATAGAAGATATGTAATCATGTACATCGGAGACTTCCTAAAAACAGAAGTTGACTTTGACCAAAGGGAAAAACCAAATAAATGTTGAATGGTAAGTGTAAGAGTAATTACATGTAGATGCAGATTTTAATCTGCATAGTTGCCTATTCTACCTTGAACTCAATGGAAACATTGTTTAGATTAGAGACTGAGGTGGTTTGAGATCAAACGTCTTCATTGGGGTTGGACAAGTTCATAGTACATCTAGAAACTGCCATTTAAATTAGCCCCGAAACTCTTTCTAAGGACTTGGAGGTATAAAGGTCAAAATTTGTCCTTTCTCAGAGGCATAACTGATAATAAGTATAGATGAAAAAACAATGCAACTTTTGCTACTCATGAAGCTGGAGTCACATAGATTTCGGTCTTGGTCAATTTGAGAAAATTTGCTGTGTGCTACATATGGAATTGGGCATTTTAGAGACTTGATATTAGTAATAGCTCCATTTTTGGAAGGAAGATTGGGCAATCTATTTCTGTAGTGATACCGCCTAGGAAACCCAAGGAGGAGTCACTCGACTGCAGTGAGGTTTTTTTTTTTTTTTTTAAGCTATATTTTATAGAGGAGTAAACAGGCTCAGAGAGGCTAAATAATTTTACCCTAGGTCATTTAACTAATGAACAAAAACCAAACCAAACTCACTGCCGTCAAGTCAGGTCCGAATCATAGTGAACTCTCCTTGGGCTTCCAAGGCAATATCTCTACAGAAGTAGATTGCCCAACCTTCCTTCCTAGGAGTGGCTGGTGGGTTTGAACAGGCAGCCTTCTGGTTAGCAGTCAAATACCTTAAGCACTACACCACCAGAGCTCTCATTGTTGTTGTTGTTGTTATGTGCCATCTAGTGGGACCTGACTCATAGCGACCCCTCCTTGGGTTTCCAAGGCAGTATCACTATGGAAGTAGATTGCCCCATCTTCCTTCCAAGGAGTGGCTGGTGGGTTTGAACCACCAGCCTTCTGGTTAGCAGCCAAGTGCCTTAGCCACTATGCTACCAGAGCTCCCAGAGCTCTCAATAGGAGGCTAATATTTGAAACCAGGTCTGTTTTACTGCAAAGCACATATTCTTTTACTACATCATGGAAATACTAATGACACAGCTGAGCAAAAGCCCTATATTTGTAGTGCTCTGGATGATATAATGTGAATCTGGCTGATCTTGGGTAGGTGACACCGTTTATTCTTGTTTTTGTTTTTCCCATTCTTAAAATATTAGGGAGCTCTGGTGGCATAGTGCCTAATGTATTTGACTGCTAACCTGAAGGTTGGCAGTTCAAACCCACCAGCTACTCCATAGAAGGAAGGAAGACTGGGCAATCTACTTCCATAAGGATTTACCACCTCAGAAACCCAAAAGGGATCACTATGTGTCAGAATCAAGTGGATGGCAGTGAGTTTGATTTTTGGTAATTAATATTGCCAAAAAAATTTCTATCATAGATAGATAGTGTAAGGAACAATGCATATTTTTTATGGTTAACAATGATAATGTCTCAAAATGCCATTTATATTTTCTATCATAAATGCTAATAAAAAGAGAATATACTATTTGCATATTTAAATTATTTTCTAACTGCACCAGTTTAGGAATATGGTACTTTCTCTGGCAATTATGTTTACTTCAGAAGTTAGTTTAAACAATAAAAGCAACCGTTTTAATCTTAAATATAGTATATTCTTCTTTTCTCTATATTTGCATTTTTTTAAATGTAATAATAATCAACATTTTAAAATGTAATGAACAGGTTATCACAAATGGTTTTTTGAAAAGTGGATGGCCCTGTCCTTCCCAGTCTGTCTTAGTCTGGAAACTCCACCGAAACCTGTCCACCGTGGATGACGCTGCTTGTATTTTAAATACTGGTGGTAGCACAGTGCCTAAGAGATCTGACTGCTAACCAGAAGGTTAGTGGTTCAAACCCACCAGCCACTCCCTGGAAGCAAGACTGGGCAATCTACTTCCATAAAGATTTACCACCTTGGAAACCCACAAATTAACAGATGAGTTGTGGACAAATGGTTCTACTCTTTGGCAAATATTTCTCTTTTTGATATATTCCAAAAATGTACAAATCGATTTTTTTTTCCTTTTTCTTTTTTTTTAAACATATAGGATTATCAGAAAATATTTGTAAATTCTACATGCCAATGACACAACAGGAAAATTCCTTATATTGTTCTGATCATTTGATATGAGTTATTGGTCTAGAAAGCAAGTGAGAATGTCTTTCAATTGTTTCAAAGCGGTCATATCTCCAAAGAAATAAACATAATATTCATATAAACTGGGCATATTTTGCCTGTTGTCATGGTAGCCAAGAACATTTCTTCAGCGAATGCAGTAAGCTTTTGTGTTAGCAAAAGACATGACAATAATTATGATGTAATCAGTAACTGCAAGAGAGCTGATTTTTCTCCATAAATCTTAAAGGACAGAGTTTTCACACACACACACACACACACACACAAGAGGCAGATGAGTTTTCAACTCTTTTTAAGTAGTGTTATATCAGAGAAGGTATTACCAATGAGTCCTCTCAACATTCAAATTCTCTATAAAAGTCATGCTTTTTTATATTTTTTATATCTTTTCTCTAGAAAAGATACCTCTCAGCATATTTATATGAAGATCAGATGTAGGAGCATTAACAACATCACCCCAGTAGGCTTCTTGAGATAATCATGGCAGGATTTAAGTCACCAAGAAGGATAGCAGGGATGGAAATGGGAAGAACAAGCCAGTAGCTAACACCCTCAAGGAATATGTAAGAAAGACTGAGAGGGCAATAGATGACTGTGGTGAGGGCTGGGAACTGAATAATTTAGTCTGAAACTCTCTTCATAGTGTTTGGATTTTTAGGGGAGAGGGAAAGAGAACTGGTCAGAAAGAAGTAGTGAGGGGCAGGAGAATATCCTAAGGCATTTGACTGCTAACCAGAAGGCTGGCAGTTCAAACCCACCAGCCACTCCTCAGAAAGAAAACTGGGCAATCTACTTTCATAGAGATAGAGCCCTGGAAACCCAAGGAGGGGTCTCTATGAGTCAGAATCGACTCAATAGCAGTGTGGTGGTTTTTTTTTTTTTTTTTTTAATTTCCAGGTCTAGGAGTACGTAGGGATGTGTTTGCTTTTTTTTTTTTTTTAAAGCCACTATTCAAAAAAGGAAAGCAGAGAACAAAATATCCCTGATAGGATATTCATTACAGAGGCCAATTTATGTCCTACAATTTATAGCCACTAAAGTATCATTTTCAAAAAGGTAAAATCATAACTATCATATAACTGTAAGATGATATATGTCAAAGGCTTTATCTGAGACTATCAGTAAGATGATAAAACTGGTTCTAAGGAGGATCTGAAGAACAGACACATGTTAAATGGTGAAGAAACTTTGCAAATATCTGCAAAATTGATTCATATTCTTTAGAATAATAAATGTAATATTTAGGATTGTCTTTTCTACATAGCAGAAATTAATTGTACAGTATTTCTATTGGGCAAAATTTATCAGCATTCTAAGAAAAGAATCATTTGCATTACTATCTCTTTTCTACAAATTAACTTTTACCCCTACAAATGTGTAAAATGACCTAGAAAGAGATTCAAATGTGCACACCCTGATAGAATCAGATAATCCCTGGGGTGTCTGCTAGACAAAGCCCAACACTGAACTGATAGGATACATCATCAGATCTTTGACAATTTATTCTGGTATAATTGAATCAATCTGTCAGCCTTCTCCTTGCCCTTGTATTCTAGGCATAATACATTCTCAGACAATAGATGCTATGAAAACATTGGAGAAAAGCCCATTGCAAGGGAAAATAAAAATCTTTTCTATTAGAGAAATGAATACTTTACCTTTTATAAAGGATAGATACTTTTCAGAGTGTGAACAATGTGAGGACAAGTTGAGGGTCTCATTCCTTTGTATATGCAATGGCTTTCATGTATAGCTCAGTGTTTCTTGATTTGGGCTACACAGCAAAATGACCTAGAGAGGTGTTCGTATTGTTTTTGTTTTGCTTAAATGCAGTCTTTAACCTTGCTGAAGACCTACAGAATCAAATTCTTCAGGCACAGAATCCAAGTTTCTAAACTTTTACAATGATTCTAATGTGTGGCCAAAGGAGAACCCACAGTTGCTGAATGAAAGAAAATTAAAGTTCAAGAGAGTTATTTCTGAAATTTTGGTGGAAATGCAGAACACAAAATTTCTGACTTTACCTACAAACATTTTATTAAAGCAAGGTAACACTGTATTTTCTTTTCATGATCACAACAAACTTTCTCCCTTGGCTGACCATAACTTCCATTAAACTCTGGAGGAACCATTGATTACCAGAGAAGTCCAGGAAAGAAACTCATTTTATGCTCTGTAACTTTAATTAAATTACTGCTCATATTCTGTACCAGCTAACTCTTCTAAATAATTCCTCAGAGTTCTCACAAGTTCATTTCACTCAAGTGGACCCAATATATTGACAGTACAGTTGAACCACTTGATTTTATTAATTAAAAATTTTTTGAAGCACTTGCTTTCACTACCCTTGGGCACTAGGAAGACTATGTCAAATTTCATACTGACAGGGACCTGCCAAATTGAAGCTATTATTTTCTTCAAATTAAGTGAAATTTTTCCTTCAGAAGGTACTTCAGATAGTCAATGGGAATCTTCACTATGCAGATACATCTTTTGTATTAATGATAAAAAGAAAGCATATGTATTTATGGAAATGTCATACTATTTGCCGCAGCAGATGGAAAAACAGATGAGTATCACTCTTCTAGGAGAGTGACTGCTACACTTGAAAGATGAACTGAAGCAGTTGATCTGGTTTCTAGGTAACCTAGGTGCTTTTCTTCCTCACACATTTTAGAAAAATCTAGCTATTATCATATGCTGCTTATAATGATTATTGTCACTCCGTAATTTACACTAACATTTGGAATTAATAAGCTTTAAAAAGTGTTTTTTAATTATAAAAGGTAATGAATATTCATTCTAAGAAAACTTTGAAATTAAAATATGAAGGAAAATTATAAGTTTCCAGATAAAACCGTGTATCTGTATGTATTTCTTTTTCAATTTTCAATACATATGGGTAATATAGTGGAGAACATACTAGATACTTTGTTTTTGTATCCTGAAATTTTTATTACTTATGTAGTGAGCACTTTCCATGACATTTAAATTTCTTTAATAAACTACTTTTAAATGGATGCAAAGGCTGTATAATATTTATTTCATGATATAAACAATATCTTTAATAACTTCCTTATTATTGAATATTTTGGTTGCTTTTGATTGTAGGACATTAGAATAAATAGGTCAGCTTTCAAAAGCTGTTTTCTCATTAAGCAATAAACAAAATATGACACTTGTTGTCTAAGATGAAGTGTTACTCATGGATAAACAACTCAAATCTTCAGAAGGTATTTCAGGAAATCTAAAAAGCCTCTGGTTTTAAAATATCAATATTCATTGACCTATTTAATTAATTTTAAAATCCCTTTTACATATCATAAGGCGCTCTGGTGGTGTAGTGCCTAAGGCATTTGACTGTTAACCAGAAAGTTGGTGGTTCAAACTCACCAGCCACTCTGTGGAAGGAAGACTGGGCAATCTACTTCCATAAAGATTTACCACCTCTGAAACCCAAGGGGTGTCACTATCAGTCAGAATCAACTAGATGGCAGTGACTTTGGTTTTTTGGTTTTTGTTTTACATGTCATCCTTTTATTTATTACACTAAGAATGGTAGAATTATCTTTTGGGTCATTATAACAGAGGTGCAACTTAAGTGTTTCATAACTGGAAGAATAATTATTTTAAAATCCATGCTGAATTTCAGAGTCCATTTCCTTTTGAGTTGAATCAAATTCCAAGAATTTGGGCGTTTCATTATATTTCTTTCCAAATTCCTCTTTCCTCTCTATTCCAATATCTAAAGCTTAACAACATAATAAAAGTGACTAATACTTTTTTTAAAATTTTACTTAAGAGATTGCTTAATATTAATCATTTGGTTCCTATTTTGTACATTTTATTGTTCAAATTTCAGCACTTGGCCATTCAGGGTATTTAGAATGAACGTTCTAATTTTAGAGCAGTCATGGAATTTTGTGTTTAATATCTAGTTCATATTTTCAAAACACAATTTTTTTTCCCAAAAAATATCTAACTCATGCTATTTTCCCCAACTTCATGTATTATCTGAGCTTGCTAGTTGCTGAGGTTTTACTAGCCAGCTGCTCATTTTAATACAATACAGTAACAGTTATATCTATAATCAGCATCATTCCAAGGTAATTCTATACTTCAGAGTTTAACATTTTAGTTAGGAGTTTAAGTATCAAAAACACACAGCACTATACTAGGGCAATTATTTTTCTTTTTCATTTGAAAAGGCAATAAAACAACATTTAAGATAATTTTTAAATAATTCTTCAATACCACCCCTAGACACTAATTTTAAAAAAATGTTGGAATATAATTGTACTTAATTTCTTTGATCTCTATCTTAGTGTTATGTTTTGTTAAATGGGGCTGCTTTGGGTCTAGAGTGACTAAATCCTAAAATAAAAATGCTAAAAGTAGAACAACGTGAGAAAAATGAGCCCACTACACTATGTTGATTAATGGAATCACCTCCATTTTGGAAGGACCTATTGTATAACGTTTAAATTTATGCCACTCCAACAATAAATCCCAGCTTAGCAATGATTGTGAGGATGGTGCAGAACAAGGCAGTGTTTTGTGCTGTTGTACATAGGATCACTATGAGTTGGAATCAACTCGACAACACATAACAACAATAAACTCCAAGTATTACTTTCTTTGAAGTTAAAAATATATATTTCTTAACCTTAATCAAAGTAGCCGTGGTGCAGCATTGGCTAAGCATTTGGCTGCTAACTAAGAAGTTGGGGGTTTGAACCCACTTAGCAGCTCCACAAGAAGAAGACATGACAATTTGCTACTGTAACCGTAACAGCTTAGAAAACTCTATGGAGTTCAGAATCAACTCAATGATACACAACAACAACCTTTTGTAATTCCTGAAAATTGTAAGATTTTCCTTCTTTCTTTCTCTTTGCTTTTTTTTTCTTTCTTTCTTTCTCTCATCTTTTCTCTCTGGAGCCTTAAAAACAACTTGTCCTGGACAGAGTGAGAGAACAATGTGGAACAAAACTCAAAATCATAAAAAAAATAAATAAATAAAAACCAGGTTTGCTGGTCTGACAGAGCCTGGTGATACCCCTGAGACTATGGCCCTTAGCTACCATTCAGATCTGGAACTGAACTCACTCCTGTGGCCTCCAGCCAAATAATAGACAGGCATAAGGGGTGCACATTTACATGAGGTAGATACACTACTTGAAAGGATCAATCGTGGGAGAACAGAAAGGCAGTGTTTGTACAGGGAGACAGCTCAGGGTTGGGAGCGCATGGGAGGGAAGAATACAGGGAAGAGGTAACTACGAGGAGGAAGTGCGAAGAGAGCTGTTACATTTGTGGGGAATTGCAGTCAATGTCATGATACAAAATTTGTATGGACTGCTGTATGAAAAATGAATTTGCTCTGTAACCTTTCACCAAAATCACAATAAAAATTAAAAAAAAAACTTGTCCTTTACCATACAAAAAACATGGAGAGAACCAAAAAAAAAAAAAAAAGATTCTCTCTGGTACTGAACCCTTGGCTTTGCCAGGTTTCAGTGATGGTGAATACCAGACAATCATTATTAATTATAGCTGTTTTTCTGTTTTAAACCATATTGTTGTTAGGTGCCATCGAGTCAGCTCTGACTTTTGTACCCTACGTGCAAAAGAACAAAATACTGCCCGGTCCAGCTTCATCTTCACAATCCTTTCTATACCTGAGCTCATTGTTGCAGCCACTGTGTCAATCCATCTTGTTGAGGGTCTTCCCCTTTTTTGCTGATCATCCACTTTGCCAAGCATGATACCCTTTTCCAGGGAGTGGTCCCTTTCTGATAATACTTTAGACCACACTTAACTGAAACACAACACTGATAGTGAACTGTCTTCATTGATTAATGAATTAACAACATCACATGTCAAGATCTCTCTTTTCATAGTCCAAGCAAGTTCTTTATGAAATCTTTGCTCAAAATAAGTGACTCACCTCATCTCTAACTCCATCACTCCAGGATGAGCAGTCTAGTCTTCTTTCTCAAGCATCCTCTTGAGAAAACTGTATTATTTGAATATGCATTTTAGTGAGTCTTTCAATCAAGTCTTCTGTCTTCTTTTACCTCTTTATATCACTTTACTATAGAGTCCAACTGAGAACATTTCTAAAGTCAAAAGTTTGCCAACATACAGCCTAGTAGGGTTAAATCAGCTGAACGAGATTTCATTATTGGTGAATATTCGTTTTCAATTATTTTATCATTTCATGATAACTATGGCTCAGGAGGATACTAAGGAATTAGGACAAGGAACTGAATGTGGCAACATGGACAGATTTAGGCCCCTTGGGCTATATGCAAAAGGGAAATAGACAACCGCTCACTAAGTCTGCAGACTAGTAGCAGGATAACTCAAGAGCTGCCCAATACAAATCTACTCACAACCAGCTTTTACTTCTCAAAACTCCCAAAGAGAAGAACCAGTCACCTTTTTCTAAATCTCCAGTTAAATTAAACCAAGAGTTCTAGAGATTGGTGTGTATGGGGCACTCCTAAGATCAATTAGACTAGTCCTGCAATTTCATTACTCAGAATACTTAAACTAAAAGGCACTTTGGGTGGTCCAAAGGGTCAGCAGACTGCTACCCAAAAAGTTGGAGGTCCAAGAGTACCCAGAGGTACTATGGAAGAAAGTCCTGGTGAACTAGTTCTGAAAACTCAGCCATTGAAAACCCTACATAGGACAGTTCTACTGTGGCATACATGGGGTTACAGTGAGTTGAAATGGATCTCAGAAGTCATCCAGTCCTCTTCTTTCATTTAACTTTTCAGGAAGCTGAGGCTCAAAGATGTTGATCAGTTATTCAAAGCCACAGGCTAAACAATGCTGGTGCTAGTACCAGTATCTACCAACTTTCAGAGCAGACCTCTTTCTTTTCCCTCTGGTGCTGTAGTGGCTAACGCATCCAGCTGCTAACAAAAAGGCCAACAGCTGGAACCCCCCAGCTGCTCTGCAGGAAAAAGGTGAGGCAGCCTGCTTCTGTAAAGATTTACAGCCTTGGAAGCCCCATGTGGCAGTTCTACTCTGTCCTAAAGGGTTGCTTTGAGTCGGAATTGACTTGACGGCAGTGAGTTTGGTGGTTTTTGGCCTGTCAGATGGTGGTTCCCAGGCAGATACATTCAAGGACAATGAAGTAAACCTAAATTACTGTGAGATCTAAGCATTATACATAGAAGATTTTGTTGTCTGACATTTGGCAGAACAAATAGTAAATTCTTAGCTGCCATGGTAACAAACATCTAAACACAGGAACATATGGAGGAAAATGCAGAAAAGTTAAATTGTATCTTAAATTTGCTTAAAAATTTGATAAAATTTAGGGAAACAGTATTTCATGTTTCTCAAAATATCTTCTGTTTGACTTTGTATCAGATTATATAAGTGATTGTAAACTTATCAAAGGAATCTGATGTTTCTCACAAGGAAAAAATAAAACACATAATTATTTATTTTCACTGTTGAAAACTATCTGATAACAAAATTTGTGCAAAATGATTTCCTGAATATCCCTGAGCTATGCAATCCTCAGTTTCAATTTAAGATTGGATTTTAAATGTAAAATTTAATAATTATAAAGTGATGTAAAACAGAAGGAGAGAGAGGGTGTGTGTGTGTGTGTGTATGTGTGTGGAGGGTGAGATGTGAGGGCAGCCAGACCCCCAAGAATATGTGTGTGTGTGATAACGTATACAAAAAAATCCAAACCCACTGCTATCACATCATTTCTGACTCATAGCAACCCCATACGACAGAGTAAAATTGCCCCATAGGATTTCTAAGGCTGTGAATATTTAAGGAAGCAAACTACCTCATCTTTCTCCCACAGAGCTGCTGATGGGTTCAAACCACCATCCTTTTGCTTAGTAGCCAAATGCTTTAATCACTGTACCACCAGAGCACTGGCAATAGCATATAGCTATTGCCTAAGGCATTTGACTGCTAACCAGAAGGCTGGAGGTTCAAACCCACCAGCCACTCCTCTGAAGAAAGATCGGGCAATCTACTTCATTAGTGATAGCCCCTCAGAAACCCAAGGAGGGGTTGCTGTGAGTCGGATTCAACTGCACAGCAGTGCATTTGGGATTTTTTTTAGTAGTAAAGCAAATCTAATTAATAAACATGACAAATGGATTAAATAAGAAAAGAAATAGACCATCCTTGATGGCACTCTCAAAGTCTTTGTATACTGTATCTATGAGGAAAGCAAATAAATGATTTATCTGTGATTTTGTTAACTTACTACCAATCTGCACATTACTTATAACTAATATAGTAAATTCATTTGAAAACCAAAAGAATTTTAAATGTTAATGCTCAAATTATTCTAAAGATTACTTGAAATTACTCAAAAAACTGAAAATCAAATATATATTTGTCAGCAATCAAAAGGTTTTTTTAATATACTAAATCCTTTTGCAAACCAAAAGAATTTTAAATGTTAATGCTCAAATTACTCAAAAGATTACTTGAAATTACTCAAATAACTGAAAATTAAATATATATTTGTCAGTAATAAAAAATTATTGAAGATAGCTCTGGTAGCGTAGTGCCTAAAGCACTTGACTGCTAACCAGAAGGCTGGTGATTTAAACCCACCAGTCACTCCTCGGAAGGAAGATGGGGCAATCTACTTCCATAGTGATACTGCCTCGGAAACCCAAGGAGGGGTCGCTATGAGTCGAGTCCGACTTGACAGCACATAGCAACAACAACAACAGTTTTATTTTGTTCACATTTAGTAAGCATAGATCTTAAAAATAAAATGCCTTGTCTCTTTAGTGTTACATTCTATATTTTCTGTTATGTGTGTAATATTTTAGAAAACTTTATAATTTCATAACTTATTGCTTCTCAATAAGGAGCTCTGGTGGTGTAGTACCTAAGTTATTTGACTACCAACCAGAAGGCTGGCAGTTCAAACCCACCAGCCACTCCTCAGAAGGAAGATTGGGCAATCTACTTCCGTAGTGATACCACTTCGGAAACCCAAGGAAGGGGTTGCTATGAGTTGGATCCCACTCCATGGCAGTGAGTTTGATTTTTTTTTTTTTTTAAAGGAGCTCTGGTGGTATAGTAATTAAGGCATTTGAGTGCTAACCAAAAGATTAATGGTTCAAATCCACCAGCAGTTTATGTGGAAAAAGATGAAGGACTTTGCTTCCATAAAGATTTACAGCCTTAGAAACCCAATTGGTGTCATTATGAGTTGGAATCATAATGGCAGTGAGTTTAGTTTTTGGTATTGTTTCTCAATAGAGAACACATTTTATTTGGCTGTTGATAAGCCATACATATATATTGACATTTCCCACTCAAATGTTATGTGGTCACACCACTCACCTGACACTATCTCAGGAGCTGTTACCACCACACCATGTATTTTATATGTATCGATGAAAAATGAGCTGGGTGCCCCCAACATCTGAAATGCAGATTGACTGTGTCTTGTAAAAGGTTTATATCCATATAAATCAGAGGCAGCACAGGGTGATGACAAGTATTCTGGTTTAGAGCCAGGAGAATTCAATTCTACACCTAGCTTTGCCATTAACCAGGAAGGTGGAGAACATTCACCTCTATAGTGCTTAAAATAAGATAATTGTCTGAATGATCTATAAGCTCCCTTTTTGGGAAGCTAAAAATTGTGTAAATTTATTATTCTGTAGTGATACTGCCTCGGAAACCCAAGGAGGGGTCACTATGAGTCAGGTCCGACTTGACGGCACATAACAAAAACAACAACTATAAAATATAATCAATTTGATTGATAACTTCAGAGGAAAGAACTATAAGCAGACTGACAGATTCACTTATCAGTGATATTTATTCTTATTTACAGAAAATAAGTCATTTTTTAATTAAGATATTCAATCTTCACTAATGCCAGATATTATAATACATTAAAAGTTTTTTTTCCCCCATCTGGACCTTAGTTTGGCCACACTTTCCTACATTTGTATGCATTAACAAGACACTGAGTGCAATTAAAGAAAATAAATGATTATTGTCTATTACAGAAGCATTAACACAATGCTGGCTTATGAATTTTCTATTATTTTCACTAAGGAAATTAAATTAAGTAATGCATTTATTTCATTTGTCTTAGGAAAAATAAAGAGAATACTAAACATATATGCATCTTAAACTGTTAGAATTTAGGTATCATTGGAGGCTAATGTGTTGCTATGATGCTGAACAGCTTTCAGTAGAGTTTCAAGATTAAAACAAACCAGAAAGAAAAGCCTTGAGATCTATTTCCAAAAAATCAACCATTGAAAATACTCTGGATCTAAGATACAACTCTTGATCTCTACTTGTCTAGAGCAAAAAAGAAAGAAGGAAACCAAAGATTCAGAGAAGCAACTAGACAACAGGATTAATATGAACAGGCCTCATCTATCCTGAGACCAGAAGAACTAGATGTTGTCTAGTTACCACTACTGACCATTCTGATCAGGGCCACAACAGGTGGGTCCTGAAAGAATGGGAGAAAAATGGATAACAGAACACAAATTCTGAAAAAGTCCAGCCTTACTAGACAGGCTGAGACTAGAGACTTTCCAAGACTATCTTCCTTTTAAACTTTAAACTTTGAACTGAAACTACTCCTGGAGGTCACCTTTCAGTTAATAAACAGGTAGGCTCATAAATAAAGAATATCCCTGTGAGTATTGTGCTCCTTTAAAAAAAATCATCTATATGAGAACAAATGTTCAATGTTTATTCTAAAGCAAAGACTGGACTGGACTGGTTTTGGCCATTTTGAATCAGACAACCATATAATCTCTACTGGGAATGACAAATTGAAGAGGAATGGGGTGGCATTCATCATCACAAAGAGAACATGACACCTATTTAATCTCAAGGATGCATTGGTAAGAAGTACTCAAAAGAATCCTCTGATTGGGCAGCAATGAAACCACAGGTAAAGCAAGGTCACAGAAGCAAATCTTGATAGTGACTGGCTAAGCCAGGGAAGTGATACCCACACCCCTACTCTCCAGCATTCCAATTCCTAGTGGCCCAAGTACTCTTTGTGCAGATGGATGCTTAGGATGCTAGGTCGATGCCACTGATACACAATTAGATAAATGACTCCCACTCAACTCAATTCATTTGGCCCCATGCTTATGTAAGGACCTTTGGTTTATATTTGATCACCAAATAGTTTTATTTGCCTATAAAATTAGAATGTCACACTCATGTTGCCAACACTATTCAAATTTTATATGACACTACAGTGAGACTCTTTAGTATATCACTTCCTGTCAGGTCAGTTAGTATAAATTCATCCCTAAGATATTGTTCTATTCTTGGTCTGTTGACAAACCTAGTTTCTGAGGCCATAAAATAAGGATTCAGTGTTAAACTATGATGAATTCCATAAGATACATGTTATCTAATCTGGTGATGTAGTGATTAAGGCATTTGGCTGCTAACAAAAAGTCAGTGGTTCAGACTCACCAGCTGCTCTACAGAATGACAAATTGAAGAGGAATGGGGTGGCATTCATCATCACAAAGAGAACATGACACCTATTTAATCTCAAGGATGCATTGGTAAGAAGTACTCAAAAGAATCCCTATAAATCCGCTTCTGTAAAGATTTATAGCCTTGAAAACCCGATGGGAGTCACTATGAGTCAGAATCAACTTGATGACAGTGAAGTTGGGGTTATTTATTTATCTTATAATAGCCAATCAGTTGGAGTTTATTACTAGTGCTACTTCTTTCTCACCAGAATTTCAATATATGACACATAGAATGAAGATCCTGCATGATATGACCTCCTCATATTTTTTTTCCTCCAATTTTATCTCCACTGTGGTCTACAGTTCTACACTCAGTCAGCATGAGTGTTATACATGACAATGATGGAGATGAAAGATAAGGATATTGCTTTAGCATCATATTAAAGATATGAAGCAGAAACTAAAATAGGAGAATGAGCAACAACATTGGAAGCTGTTAAATTAAATTACATGTAATATGACATGCAAAAAGATGGTAGCTGAGAGCAGCTGTGTGAGGGCTCTGGCCCTCACCACTCAAACCTATTTGTGCACAAACCCGGGCTATCTTGAAATTCTTGTTGTTCTGAAACTTGGCATGTGCCACATATTCCTGTGCCTTTTCACATCCTCTTCCTTCTTTCTGGAATATCCATTGGCCTTTATTCAAGTTTTTGTCTCCTCTCTGTTTCAATAGCTTATGCCAATGAAATTTATGTTTTCCCTATATATTTCTTTATAACTCTGTAAGGTCCTTTAAACTTTAGCCCTTATCTTAGTCAACTTCATTTCACTGAATTACCTATCACAGTGCTTTATATATGATAAGGAGATACATATTTTTTGATGAAATGCATTGGATTACTCATTAGAGTATACTGAATGGGAAATTCTGATGCTTTTGGGATTAAAGATAGTCCCATAAATATTCATAACTTTATTAATCTGATAAATGCTATCACGGTTTTTGGTTTTTTGTTGCTGTTGTCATGTTACTTATTTGATCGTTATTTTTCTCATGGTTCTAGACCTAGGAGACATGAACATGAACAAGACTCAGTTGGTAGCATAGTGGCTAAGGCACTTGACTGCTAACCAGATGGCTGAAGCTCAAACCCACCAGCCACTCTTCAGAAGAAAGATGGGGCAATCTACTTCCGTAGTAATACTGCCTCGGAAACCCAAGGAGGGGTCACTATGAGTCGGGTCCGACTTGATGGTACATAACAACAACAAGGAAATTATGGTCTTGGTAGAAAGTTGGAACATCATTATCCAAATTGCCACAAAATATAGAGAAACTACAAATGTTTCATTTAAATGTTCAACATATTAAAGGAGAAATTTGAATTTATGTGTTAATTATACATCTAGGAAGTATAAAAGAACAATAGCAACTAGAACAGACAGTAAAACTCTAATATCTGTAATTCAATTCAACTCAGTAGGAGTCACAGACTTACTATTTTGAGAAAATCAGAAATATACATCTTAAATTTACCCACAAACTTTTACTCTGGATTTATTTTCCAGTAATCATTCAAAAAAAAAAAAAAAAAAACCAGTCATTAGAGCTCAGACCCAGAAGCAGCAATTACTTACCATTGATATTTGACTGCATTACATTAAACAGAATTCACGTTTTCAAATTTACATATTTCTTCATCAACAGATATTTCCCCCAATGGAAGAAGAAACATCAAGTTCTACCTTTGACTATCATCTCAAATGCAATATAGGAATTAAGATCTGAAAAAACAGGGGTTGGGCTAGCTCTCTAAAGTCCCTTCTAGATCTAAAACTAGGAAACAGAGCAGAGTGCCACTCCTTCCCAAAGTGAAGATACATGTGCCTGGTCTTTTGTTCATCAGATCACAGAAAGACTAGTAAACAGCAGAGGAAAGAAATCAGATCATAGTTCACGTTAGATACCCTTTGCAAACATACCTAATTTTACCCTATGTCACTTCTGTTCATGATTGGATGTGATAAAGGTAACATACAGTTATTTCATTATTATCTCTGCATGTAACAATTATCTAAATATTTTGATACATATGCTACAGTGTGACTTCATGATTAAAATCATATTTTAGAGTCAGACAGACATGAGTTCAAAGCCTAGCTGTGGCATTTTCAATGTGACCCAAATATATTACATAATCATGCTACACCTCAGTTGCTACTTCTACGAAATGGTTATAATAAAAAATTTAAAATGTAGTGGGCATGAGGTGCTTAGCAGGAAGTAAGTTCTCAAGATATTACCTGTTATTGTAAGCAAACATTTCCATTGAAAGGAAGACAGATATTAATGGACAGTTAAGAGACAAGTGCTGATTTGGGTGAAGGGAAAGACAATATAAAAAAAGTACATGGCCCAAACAATAAATATCACTAAGGAAAAGGAAGATGCAGAGAGGTGCACAAGAGATACAGGCAATAAACATAAATACTATTGCACACACAATACTGCATGATCAGTAATGTTGTTATTATGTGCCATCGAGTTGGACCCGACTCCTAGTGACCTCTCCTTTGGTTTCTGAGACAGGATCACTAGGGAAATAGATTGCCCAACCTTCCTTCTGAGGAGTGGCTGGTGGGTTTGAACCACCAGCCTTCTGGTAAGCAGTCAAGTGCCTTAGGCACTAATATCAAATGCTAATCTAAGGATGGATACATAGGTAGACAGACAAGATCAGAAATGGGTAGGTGAATGGGAATATACCCAGGATCATACATAGGTTTGGCAGATGATATCCTTATATACATATTAGTATGTGCTTGACTGATACTGACCCTTCCTTGGGTTTCCAAAGCAGTATCTCTGCAGAAGTAGATTGCTTGATCTTCCTTCTGAGGAGTGGCTGGTGGGTTTGAACTACAGGCTTTCTGGTTAGCAGTAAAATGCCTGGGCACTACACCACCAGAGCTCCCAGTATAAAGCTTACAGGGGGCAAACTCAGGATATCTTCTTAGCCACAACTAAGCATCTAGAGGGGGTAAGTCGCTGGGCCTGCGGATTTACGACCATGGTTGCAATGGATATTAAGCTCAAGTGGCACAACATAGTATACAAAAATATTGTTCTACATTTTACTTTGATGAGTGGCAACTGGGGTCTTAAAAACTTGAGAGCAGCCATTTAAGATGCTATTGGTCTTTCCTCATTCAGAGTAAAGAGTTGAGAAAATCAAGAAGCATGGACAGTTAGTCCAAAGGATAATGAACCATGAGAACCTTAGCCTACATGACCCTGAAAACAGAAGAACTATGTAGTGCCCAACTACCAATGCCAACCACTCAGAAAGGGACCAAAATTGGAGATCTTGGATAGAGTGGGAGAAAAAAATGTGGAGCAAAATGAAAAATATATTAAAAAGACCAGGTTTATTAGTTGGGTAGAGACTGATGAAACCCCTGAGACTATGGTCCTGAGTCACTCTTTGGGTCTGGAATTGAACTCACTCCCATGAGTTTGGCTTAACTGTCAGTCAAACAATAGACAGCCCTATGAGCCTACAAGCCAAACAACTAAGCTGGGGAGATACACTCCTTAGAACAATCAAACATAGGGGATCATAAGGGCAGCATTTGCACAGGGAGGAAGGTAGGGAGGCAGAAATGCATATGCAAGCAGGACACAGGAAAAGGGTAACCACAGGGAACAAGTGGGAAAAGAGTTGGTATCCCCCAAGGATATCAATGTCACAATGTCACAAAACAAAATGTATATGAATATAAAA
>NW_006921658.1:2040384-2042225 GCF_000298275.1 Orycteropus afer afer
CTTAAGGCACTTGACTGCTAACCAGAAGGCTGGCAGTTCAAACTCACCAGCCACTCCTCAGAAGGAAGGTTGGGCAATCTACTTCCATAGTGATACTGCCTCAACAGCCCAAGGAGGGACTGCTATGAGTCTGATCAGACTCGACGGAACATAACAACAATGATAATGTCTTGGATATCAATCTTTATGTATTCCATTTCATTTTTGACAACTTCCAATTTCCCTAGATTCATATTTTGTGCATTCTGAGTTCCGATTATCAATGGATGTTTGCACCTGTTTTTTCCTATTTTGATTTGTGGTATGGCAGCAAATGGAAGTTCCAAAAACTTTACTCCATCCACATCATTAACATCAATTCTACTTTGAGAGGGCAGCCCTTCCCCAGTCATATTTTGTGTGCCTTCCAACCTGAGAGGTTCATCTTTCTGCACTATATTGGACAACGTTTCAGGGCCATTCATAGTTTTCCAGTAATATATCTGACAGTGTTTCACTGCTATTCATAAGGTTTTCCCTGGCCATTTCTTTGATAAGTGGATGGCCCCTTCCTTCTTCCAAGTCTGTCTTAGTCTGGAAGCTCCACTGAAACCTGTCTACCATGGGTGACCCTGCTGGTATTTGAAATACCAGTGGTATAGCCTCCAGCCTCACAACACCACCTAAGCCACCACACTACGACAAACTGACAGAAGAGTGGTGGTACAACTAATCAATTCACAGATGAGGTCATTATAGACAAAGAGACAGTGATTATGGAGAGATCCTTGAAGCATTCAAAGAATTCATATACAGACTCCAAGGCATAACTGGGATAAATCTAAGAATACATAATTTTCAAAATATGTTATTACTCAAAAATCAATCTCAACAAAAAAATATAGTATTATGGGAAAGATAGGTATAAAGTACAAAGTTACACAGATGCTTTTATATTGACTTGATAAAGTGCTTATATGATACATTGGAAAGTCTCATTTTCTCATTCTTCTTTTTTCCTCCATCTTTCTCTTTCCTCATTTCTACCTCTTTTGTTTTTAAGACAGCATAGGTTTGTATTTATTGTTAAATGCTTTTACTGAGAATGTATTATATAGAGTAAATCTCTTTAACTGTCAGTATTCTAAGTACCTTGCTTATTGACTGAACCTGTTCAACAGGAAAAGTATTACACTGGTCAAAACCCTTTATAATCAACTTCATTTTGCCATAAGATTCTATATCGCAGAAAGATATTTAAGTGTCAGTTACTGGTGTCTTATATAAATATTTAAATGTTAATACGATATAAATATGCAATAGTCAAACAATATATAATATACCACTGTTCTAGTGTTATCAAATAATTTGGATAATTAAAATGTAACTGAGCCTTGCAACAGTAGATGTGATAAACTTTGGAAAGTATTCTAATGGGGAAGAAAATATTAGGTTTTTTTACTATTACAGGAGCAACCTGTGCCTGAGTAGTGTATCTTGTTCCATTCCTTAACTAGCATATTATATCAGAGAAATGTAGATCTAGAAGAAACCTTAGAGAAATCATTGGATGTTCAATCCAATGTTTTTTTCATATGATACTATGTTTTCCTAGATGTAATATTTTCTATAATCTGGATAACACTTAATTTATAAATACACATTTTGATACACTTTAAAAGTGGTCATGTGACTGGCTAGGTCTTGATAATATTAAATAAATTAGTCTGCTCACAAATTTTGTCTTCCAGAAACAGGTCACCCACTATCCAGCTCTTACAATTTTGTGGTATTTTCATTCTACATTTCCAGAAACGTAAACTGTGTGCGCCCTTTGAGATTTTTCCTGAGAGCTCTAGAGG
>NW_006921658.1:2042955-2070971 GCF_000298275.1 Orycteropus afer afer
AATCCTACTTCCGTAGTGATACTGCCTCGGAAACCCAAGGAGGGGTCGCTATGAGTCAGGGCTGACTCGACGGCACATAACAACAACAACAACATTAATTGAATGGTTGCCAGATCAAACTCAATCAGTGGCATCAGGAAAGAATGGTCTAGCAATCTGCTTCTGTAAAGATTCCAAAACTAAAAAAATCATTGTTGTCAAGTCTATTCCGACTCAAAGTGATGCTGTCGGACAGAGTAGAACTGTCCCCATAGGATTTCAAAGGCTGTAATCTTTAATAAAGCAGAGCGGCTGATAAGTTCAAACTGACAAGCTTTCTGTTAGTAATTGAGTGCTTAACCAATGCACCACCAGGGCCCCTTCCCTGTAAAGATTAGAGCCAAGAAAGCACTAAGGAACTCATTTCTACTCTGTAACACATGGGATCTCCATTACCAGAAAAACAAACCCATTGCCATCAGTCAAGTCTGACTTTTATCGGCCCTGCAGGACAGAGTAGAACTGCCCCACAGCGTTTCTGAGGCTGTAACCTTTACAGAAGCAGACAACTACATCTTTCTTCCATGAAGTGGCTGACGGGATTGAAACACTGACCTTTGGGTTAGCAGCTGAGCACTTAACCACCGCACCACCAGGGCTTCTTGGGTTTTCCACTGGTTGAAATCAACTCGATAGCAACAGATTTGGGGGGTTTTTTGGGCTTGTTTTGGCTAAGTCAGTTCAAAAACAACGTATTTTTCGGCTAATCCAAACATATTTAATTATTTTATTTACATGTTATTTTTTCCATTTCATCTGAATGGCTTAGCCAAAAACAAACTATTTAGAGATAATATTAGTTTCTCTCAGTGTCATTGACAATATAGTAAGGAAAAGAATGGTCTTACATTTTGTGTGCACACACAATATATATTGCACATTCAATATGTATATATATTGAATTTCCACCCAAGATTCACAAGATGAAAATATATGACGGAACCAATGCTCTTCTCAGGGGTATTAAGCCACTTACATCCCTCAAGCATGGAGGATTTTATACAGTTCATTAAGTAAAATAGATCCATCGTTAACAAGGGTTGACCATTTCTGAATCATTGGCAAAATACTTATTATTTGTGTTTGGATTTTGAAAGCAAATATAAAAATATTGTTGACAGGATCAGTCAATCAACTAATCAATCACCGTTGATCCAGCTTCAAATACACATAGGCTTAGTAGTCAAGAGCACATTTCCAAACAACTACACAAATATCCATTGAGAAAAGGTAATGGATCCAGAATCACACAAAATGTTCTAAGAAATTATAAATAGTTTATGTCATCTATATAATCTTAATCTGTAGGTGATCTAATATATGGTTAATTTAAAATGAGAATCCTCCACCCTATTGCCTTCTTTGCCTACACATCTGATACATACACCCCTAATTTCCATAAAAAATATTTGAATAAAAGAAGTTTTAATATAGGGCTTCTGTAATATTTTATGCTTGGATACATATAATTATTTATTATTCATTTTTGTCTTTTGTTAATTCATTCAATTTTTTACCCAGTTAATGATAGGTAACTATACTTGATTGTTTTGCCTCTTATAAATCTCATTAAGGAGAACAATAATGATAATAAAATAAATGTGAATTATCACTAAGCCAAAGGGTAATGCAGTTAAAAACACTATTCTTTAGGTTTGGAGAAAATAAAATATATATAGTGAAAAGAGCATAAAGATAGTGTTGAAGAGTTTATGCATATCTGGCACCAATAAAAAATTTAAATAAGCCAGGTTCCAGAATAATACAGTCCGCGTGAAATTTTAATGTCAATTTACGAGTAAATCAAACTATTGGATCCAAGCCGACTTCTATGCATGGTATGAGAAAGTAAAAACCAAACAAAAAACTCATTATTTTTTTAAGAGCTAAGACCTAGACACGATTTTAGTTCTTTCCACTCACTAACAATGGCTAGTGATGTATTTTGTAACTGCATATAATCCTTTCTATCACGTGGATATTTTTGTCTCTTTGGAATAACATTTACAAATAGAAAACCTGTAACACCTCTCAACTGCACACTTTTTGCAAAGTCAACCAAATCCCTAGAATAAGTTCTTGGCCTAATTGGCTCAATAAAACTACATTTTTTGGTTGCCAATTTTCCTATTTAAAAGAGAAAATAGTTCATCCTCTCTTCTTCATCCAAAATTTCAAAGATTCATCCACACACTTAGGTCAGAACTAGTAGTCTTTCCTCTTTCTACTGTATTAACATTATTTTCATTTTTTTCCTCCCTTTTTTTTAATCAATTTTGATTATCTATCTCATAACATATTGATTTAATTTTATTTAAAAAGCTCTTTACCTACCATTCTACTCTAGTAAGTGGATATTCCTTTTTTTCTTTAAATTGTATTTATTTAATTAATTAATTATTTGAGAAGATACAAAGCAAAACATACACCAATTCAACAGTTTCTACATGGATAATTTAGGGACATTAATTGCATTCTTGAATTTGTGCAACCATTCTCACCCTCCTTTTCTGAGTTGTTTCTTCCCCATTAACATAAACTCACTGCCTCCTAAAGTGCCTATCTAAACTTTCAAGTTACTGTTGTCAATTTGATACCATACAGATAGTTCTTTAAAGAACAAAAATGCTCAAGGCAGATTTTCTTACTAGTTCAGCTGAACTACTGTTCAGCTTTAAGAAGACTTCAGGAGATATTTTTGGTTTAGGTTTTAAAGATAATTTCAGGGCAATAGTTTCAGGGTTTCATCCAACCTTCATAACTCCAGAAAATCTAAATTCCATAAGAACTGAAATTCTGTTCTGCATTTTCCTACTTTTGATCAGAATACTTCCATGGAATCTTTGATCAAAATGTTCAGTAATGGGACTTAGACACCACCTGGTTCTTCGGGTCTCATGGCAAAGGAGGTAATTCATGGTAGCAATTAGCCGCACATTCCATAGCCCCCTCCTATTCCTGACTCTCCTTCCTCCGTTGTTCCAGGTGAATAAAGATGCATTATTGTTCCTTTGATGGCCCTTTGTAAGCTTTTAAGACCCCTGGCACAAGGCAATGAACTAAGAGGTAGAACAGAAGTATCAAACACTTTATTAGGCCAATTAACTAAGGTGTCCCATGTACCAATGACCCTAAACCTTCAAACCAAGGAATCAAATCCCATGAGGTGTTTCAGTGTACATAAGCAACTTCAGTCATTCCTTTTTACTATCTTTCTTTCTTTCTTTCGTCATTGCTGTAAATCTGTCACACAACTTTTGCCAATTCAGTCTTTTACAGATGTACAACTTATTAACAGCAATTTCAGTCATTAGCTGTGCAAACTTTCCCTTAATGAATTCGATTTTGTCATCACCATTAAACCCCATTCTTGCTCCTCGTAACCACTAATAAACTTCGTTCTCTATATATTTGCCTTTTCTTGTCTTTTTATATAAATGATGTCATACAATATTTAACTTTCTGTTATTGACCTAATTCACTCAGAATAATGTGTTCAAACTCTATCCACACTGTATCTTGTAACAACACTTCATTTTTCTTACTGACTGAGTAGTATTCCATTGTATGTACCACATTTTATTTATCCATCATTTCTTGATGGGTATTTGGGTTGTTTCCACCTTTTGGGTATTGTGAATAGTGCTGCAATGAACATTGGTGTACAAGTCTGTCTTTCAGTCTCTGCTTTCAAATCTTTTGGATATATTCCTAGCAGTGGAATTGCCGAGTTATGTGGTAGAACTATTTTTAGTTTTTGTGGGAATCTGACTATTCCTTTTTAATTTCTCCATTTTAAGTCCATTGAACATTTTGGACTGTCCTGACATAACTAAATTTTAACAAAATATGAAAATCAAGAATTTGCTTTTCAAGTAAGTCATTTTTCTCTATTGTTATGTATAATGCAATTTTTGTCATAAAATTCTTAAAATAAGTGTATTTTAAAAACAGATTGGTAAAATTACTTGGAATTGCTGTGCATCCATTCTTCAATTATCAACATTGTTAGGTTCCAAAGATCAGGTTGTTATGTGAAAATCAGCATTATGGGAAAATGGAAAAGAGTCATATCAGATCACAAAACAGAGGATAACAAATCATTACACAATTTCCAAATTACATCATTACATAATGGCCAAACCACTGAGAATCATGGCCCAGTAAAGTTGACACATAATCTTAACCATCACAGCCAGCGTTACTCTCACCTCATTCCATGGCATTCATTACTGTCATGTACTTCATTAACATGCAAAATAATCAGATAGTAGATTTTCTACTATTGTTATAAATTAGAAATGTCAGATAACAAGATAATCAATAAGTGACAAGCAGGTGTAATAATTTGTTTTGAAAGACCATGCCATTTCCCCATTCAAATGCATTCAGGTAACATATACACATAGCACTTTGTCAATAATCTCCAGAAAATGTTCTTTGGAGATAAATTTATCTATGATTTTGTATAGTTTGTCTATAACATAAATAATCTGCGTCAGTAAACAGTTTGTCTCAAACAGTTACATACTTTGAAATCTGAATGCATTGTTTATGAGTTCCATTATGATGAGACTATGGTGATAAGTATCAAGAAAAAGAAAAGATATTGAAATAGATTATTTAAAAAAAACTCAAAAGCAGATGGCTGTAGTTTTCTATACCACCAATTAATAAATACAAGACTTCAAATTATAAGCCATATGATTCGAGCTTCTGTCAATTAAGATAAATTATATTGTTGGCACAAGTGGTTATTAAAGTTTGTTCAAGCTAAATATAGGTTTTTCTTTCAACATTTTTCAAACTTTACCTCTAAAATATCTTAGCAGTTAATTGTCTTCCAAACATTACTCTCTTTCTAAGGTAAAAAAGACAAAAGATAATTAGTTCCTCAGGAAGTCTTTATGTTTGCCTGATTGTACTAAGCAGAAATATGCATATTTGCAGATTTGCCAAGTTCAACCCATTTTGCTGGAGAATTCCCAGTGCATTGGATCTTTGCCAAAAAAACTAAGCTGGGTTGTTGAAAGTTCCTTTATTATCCATCTGCAAAATTTTACTCTCCCTTTGCTGGTGGCCACAGACTCCTTTATAGATACTAGGATTAGATGTGCAATGAAACATGCATTCGTTCCCTTTAAGCTATACAAGAATGAATATTTAGTATCCCCTTCTTATAAGTATTTTATTTCAGAGCAGTTCTTGATAACTGGAGTTCACCATTCCCTATGGAGCTGAATAAAGCTTTTCTGTGGTTGGCCATCTCTATAAGATTTGCAACTCTCACAGTTATTTGAAGAGCTCAGAAGCACTTCTAAAAGCTGTAAGCATTTTATAATGTTTTCTTTGCACCACTGAACAGCCCTAGCTGATGAAAGCAAAATGAAGAGGGCCAGATGCATGCTGAAGAGAGCATGGTCTCTGCTGTGAGATCAGAACATCCAAGTTTAGTGCATATACTTTGTCTCTAAACCTGCAGACTCAGATATTGGTTATCCATGTGATTTACCTAAGACTGTGAAAAAAGTCTCTACAACCTACCCAGGAATATGTTTATCCCATTATTTATTTGTTTGCAAATATTGAAACACTGAAGAATGTGGATGACAACAGTAATTAACACAAATTTTACCATTGCGCCCTCAGTTAATTATATGACCAATCCAATACAGTAACTGTAATAAAGAATTTCTGGCATTTCCGGTGTTCAAGTTAATTTATATGAATTAAATGGAAGAATTGAGGAGAGGCCAAAAAATTTTGCTTTGAAAAAGTAGATAGTCAATTAGCCCATTAAAACCTGATTCAGATAACAATATTTTCTATATAAACTCTGTTGTACATCTGCTGACCACAGAGTGCGATTGGTTTCAGGTGTGGTACAAGAGCATCCATCATAGGAATGAACCTATTTTCCCCAAAATTATGTTCTTTCCTTTCAGAAAAAATCTGCAGAATTTTGATCTATTTTCACTTTCTCCCTTTTTCACAGTAAGGGTTTTGATGAAGATCAGAGATGGCTGTAAGCAAAAGCAAACATAGAAAACAGAAAATAGGATGAAATCCAGGAGAATTATTTTCTCTGGCCACAAGAATGTTATGGGGGATACAATTACAGTATTAGAGGGATAATTATCCCTTAACTTCAGTCAAAAAGAGAGAAAGGAGTAGAGAAAGAGGGACACTAGGAGGCTCCCATCTGATTTGATGATTGTTGTTATTGTTAGGTGCCCTCAAGTCGATTTTGACTCATAGCAATCTTTTGCTACAGAGTAGACATGCCCCAGAGGGCTTTCTAGACTGTGATTTTTATGGGAACAGAGCAACAGTTCTTTTTCCCAAAGAGCCACTGGGTGGGATCGAACTGCCAACTTTTTTGTTAGCAGCTGAATACTTAACCACTGCCCACCAGGACTCCTTGAATTGATGATTAGACCCACTGCAATCAAGTTGATTCCAACTCATGGTAGAACTGTCTCATTGGGTTTCCAAGGCTGTAATCTTTCTGGAAGCAGAGTGTCACATCTTTCTTCCATGAATTGGTGATTGTTGTTGTTGTTGTTATTATGTGCCGGCGAGTCGGCCCCGACTCATAGCGACCCCTCCTTGGGTTTCCGAGGCAGTATCACTACGGAAGTAGGATTGCCCAACCTTCCTTCCGAGGAGTGGCTGGTGGGTTTGAACCGCCAGCCTTCTGGTTAGCAGTCAAGTGCTTTAGCCACTATGCTACCAGAACTCCTAATTTATCTTTAGAACTTTATATTTTGATGAAATTGAATACAATTGTGATCATCTAGAACCATAATACTCGACCAATGTCCCATGTATCATTAGATTCAATGGAGGTGTCTTACGAAACTGGCCTGACAATAGAATGAGGTATTGGAGAAAAAGGGGACAAGAGTAGATAGGTCCAGGTCCCTTATCCCCACTACAAGCAAAACAATTCTCTTTTTATTTCTTCTGCACCAGATTTTATTTCTCAAAATGGTTTTACAACTAAAACAAATGTTTGAAAGCCCCTGAAACAGAAGATCTCTTTGATCTTATAAGGAATTCTAGACCTCAAATAAACACTTTAAATAGGTTAAAAGGGAAATAGAAATTTAGAATTTCCAGTTAAATGAGCATATTCAAGTTCTTATAATTCAGAGTCAACAACTGAACTTTTTCATCTTCTGAGCCTGTTTAATGCTTTTCAAGTCTAACTCTACTGTCCAAAGGATGCTCACCAGGGCAGGAAGAGCCTGGCAAGCTGATGATGCCTGAATAGGGACAGCAGACAGTCAGAAGAACGGACAAAAATTTTGAGTTCCAAAAAAGTAAGTTTTCTTCAAGGTCAAATAGTGTTCTAAAATTCATCAATAAAATCACCAAGAGACACACATCAAAAATAAGGACCTAAAAAAAGTCAATACCTACTCTATATCTTCCCTTGAAGCAAAATATCCCTGCGTTCTAATATTTAAAAAGTAATAATCATAGGTATAATACACTCATAGAAATGCATACATCTACATATTCATGCAAATTAAGGTTAAAGACCACATTTAGATAAATGTTCTCCATTTTAGTTTTATTAATTCTTCAGAAAAAGGCAATTATTCATTAGAATAAATAAATATTTCTACCAGTTGAAATTTATCATGATCTAAAATAGTTAACACCACATTCGATATTTAAAACCACTTTAAAATTCAGAGTTTGATAGCAATATAAATTCTTAGCCATCAATACTAACTGCATCTATCATCATTGTGCCACAAAGCAAATTTGTTTCTTCTATTTTCCTATTTTAAACCTTTGTCTTGTCCTCAAATCCTCACTAACTACTCTGGCTACACCTTCATATAGAAAATAGAAACCATGGTTGAGAATGCCATCAATTCCCCCACCAAGCCTACAAACCTACCTATCCTACTGTCATTGTCTCAGTTATGTCGGATAGCTTAAGGATAATGCTTCAGTCTTGCCATACCTTCCTGCCTTCCCATACTCCTACCTTCAATCTTCTACTGCACTGTTCACAATAACATTAAGTATATTTCAAGATTCTCTCTCATTTTTCTGTTTATAGTCAAAATTTTGAAAGAACCATCTCTTTTGCTTATTCTATCTCCTTATCTCCCATCCATTTCTGAACATGCTTTAGTCTGACTTCTGTCCTTACTATTCCACCAAAACTTGCCTTTCCTAGGTAATTAAAGACATTTGTGTGGAAAAAATCCAGTGACCTTATCAAAGTCCTCACAGTCCTTGATATCTCAGCAACACTTGAGCACTCCCTGCTAATTCATTATTCTCTCCTGGGTTTTTAAGCATTGGAATTGATCCTCTGACCTTTGTCACACAAAGAATTCTACAGAAGCTGTCTCGTTTATCCTCGTAGCCTTAATTGCCAACTGTGAATTCCCACATTCACCCAGATCTCTCTCCCTTAATATTCTCATAGCGACCTCTTCTTGTGTTTCTGAGGGGCTATCGCTCCGGAAGAATATTGTCCAACCTTCCTTCCAAGGAGCAGCTGGTGGGTTTGAACTGTCAGCCTTCTGGTTAGCAGCCAAATGCCTTAGGCACTATGCCACCAAAGCTCCTCCTAAATGTCTTTGTTGTGTTGTTATGTGCCGTGGAGTCGGACAGACTCATAGCGACCCCTCCTTGGGTTTCCGAGGCGGTATCACTATGGAGGAAGCAGATTGCCGAACCTTCCTTCCGCTCATTTATTCAATTGTCAACGTAGTATTTACTCTTGGAAGTCCAATTTGTACATCACATGAAGCAAACTGTATTACAATATAATAATAGTAATATCAGCCTTTCCTAAAAATAGCCCAAACTAATTAGTGCTCACTTATTATCAGCATAAATAAAACTGTCTCATTAAACATTAAAAAGTATAGCCGCAAAGCAGAGAAAATTTATGCCAATTAAATGGTCAGCATTAGCAAAGTAAAACTTTTTTGTGTGAAGTTGTTTTTCCAAATTTCTTTCCAATTAAGCTTTAACAAAGGCAACTATCCTGAATTTCCTAACACCTTTGAGGAAATTTCTAAGCAAAATTAGAAATTATTTAAAAATTGTTAGTTTATAAAAAAAAGAAGTTGGGTTGATTTCTCCTCTTTTGGTACACTCACGTATCTGTTCAGTGGACTGAATTATTAATCCAATGTAGAGAGATGATATCTGATTTATTCCATCTAATGAATCATGTAACTGCATTAGTCTTCTGCATGAATATCAATGGTAATGGCTTTTAAGAAACAAAGAGATTTTTTTCTAGACAAGATTCACAATGAGGGTTGGACAGCAAGTTTCTACAAATCATTTGAAATAGTTGCCTAGGATTAAAATTTTTTATTCTGTATTTCTTTAAGGAGCTCTGGTGGCACAGTGCCTAAGGCATTTAACTGCTAACCAGAAGCTTGGCAGTTCAAACCCATCAGCCACTCCACAGAAGGAAAATGGGGCAATCTACTTCCACAAAAATTTACCACCTTGGAAACCTAATGGGGGTTACTTTAAGTCAGAATTGAATTAATGGTCGTGAGTTTGTTTTGTTGTTGTTGTTGTTGTTGTTTGGTTATTTCTTTAAGTGTAAATTTCCTTCTTCCTGCTTTCCTTTATGTAAATGGAATGTATAGGGTACAAAGAATTCTCCATACTGTTACAATCAATTAGAATCATCCAAAATCAAATCACCTATTGACAAGCTTGTTTTTGTTGTTGTTATATGCCGTGGAGTCAGACCCGACTCATAGCGACCCCTCCTGGGGTTTCCAAGGCAGTATCACTATGGAAGTAGATTGCCCCATCTTCCTTCCGAGGAGTGGCTGGTGGGTTTGAACTGCCAGCCTTCTGGTTAGCAGTCAAGTGCCTTAGGCACTATGCTATCCAGAGCTCCCATTAACAAGCTTAGAGCAATCAATTTCCTGAGTAATTCTGAAGATAATGTTTTCATCACAGAAAATTAACCATAGCCCTTGAAGAAAACAGTCTAAGATTTGATATGCAAAACCCAATGTGTTCACTCCATCTCATTCTAATTCTTTCCCCTACCTCCTTCTTTTCACCAATCGAAATTTTGAGGGAAACGTAATCAATTTATCTCCCTTTCCAGACACAAATAATATTAATAATAATTGGCTAACTTACAGAAAGAAAATTTCTATCAGATACTATTTATTATTAATACTATAATGTATGTAAATCTGTTTAGAGAAAAAAAATTATTTCTGGATAAAATAATACTTGGCTAACCTCTGAGCCATTTCATAGGATTCTTTTCAAAGTAATATTAAAATACCAAAAGTACCTTTTGCAACATGGTTGTCATTTGACATATCAGTTCTTCATGTCCCTGTTCAGTTACTTACCTAAAAGAAAGAAAGAAAAAAAGTATTAGACATTTGAAATTATTTCAATTGATCAGTAGAGACTTTTTATATTTCTACTGCAAATAATTTTGAAGTATGCACTGATATATCACTTTATAAGAAAGTTGCCACTATTATAATTGCAAAAGAGTGAAACTAAAAATATTTAAAGATTTAAAGAGCTTGGAGGTATAAATAGATAGGAAAATACCATTTATGGATATAAAAGAAACAGATTTAAGAAATCATGAAAATGTGCTTCCAACCTTAAGGAACATTAAAGCAATATTAATAGATCTGAGATGATCAAGATAATTATGAATAAGACAAAGTTCTTGTATTCCTACTTGATAATTATTTTTATTGGTTTAAGCTTGGTATGCCAAACCACATTTAGCCAATACACCTTGGTTGACCCTTCAGTTATATGCTATATAAAAGTTTGTATGATCCATATAAAATGTCTATGAATAGAATATTATAAAAACAGAAAAAGAATTTTACAAGAAACAAAAATCACTTAGTCCACTGTCTGAATTTGAACTCAACACCACTTTTATTTACTCATGTTCTTTCTCTTGAGAATCTATGCATATGAATATTTCTTCATAAGTAATACTATCAATACAACATCTTGCATTCCTTTTTTCACTTATTTATTGTTAATTATTTGTAGCTATTTTTCCATGCTATGGCCTAGTGTTCATATCATTTTAACATCTGCAAATTTGTGCATTAAGCTGCTTCTTGATTATTTAATGACTCATTATCATGTTAATAATCATTTAGGTCACTGTCAAATTTCTATAAACCATACTTCAGGTATGTGTATACATATTTACATGTATATGTTGTTGTTAGGTGCCATTGTGTCAGTTCTAACTCACAGCAAACACTTGTACAACAGAACAAAACAAGGCCCGGTCCTGTGCCATCTTCATAATCATTGCTCCGCCTGAGCTCACTGGTACAGTCACTGTGTCAATTCATCTTGTTGATGAATTGTGCTGACCCTCCACTTTGCAAAGCATGATATCCTTCTCCAGGGACTGATCCCTGTTGACCACATGACCAAAGTACGATAGAGGAAGTCTCAACATCCTAGCATCTAAGGAGCATTCTGGCTGTAATTCATCCAAGACAGATTTGTTTGATCTTCTGGCAGTCTGTGGTATATTTATATTTATATATTTAATATTCTTCACCAACACCATAAATCAAATGAATCAATTCTTCAGTCTGCCTTATTCATTGTCCAGCTTTCATATGTATATGAGATAAGTGAAAATACCAAGGATTGGTGCAAGGTCCACTTTAATCCTCAAAGTTATATATTTTTTGCAGCAGATTTTCCCAATGCAGTATGTCATTTGATTTCTTGACAGCTGTTTCCATGAACATTGATTTGGGATCCAAATAAAATGAAATCCTTGACAATGTCAATCTTTTGTCCATTTGTCATGATGTTGCTTATTGGTCCAGTTGTAAGAAATTTTGTTTTCTTCATGTTGACATATAATCTGTACTGAAGATTACAGTCTTTGACCTTCATAAGTAAGTGAAGATCCACTTCACTTTCAGCAAGGTTGTATCATCTGCAAATTACAGTTTGTTAATGAGTCTTTCTCTAATCCTGATACTGCACTCTTCATATAGTCCAGTTTCTTGAATTACTTGCTCAGCATACATATTGGATAAGTATGGTGAAAGGATACAATCATCATGTACACTTTTCCTGATCTTAAACCGTGAGTATCCCCTTTTCTGTTCAAATGGCTGCTGTATATCCATAGACATAGATATAGATAGATATAGATACCCCTTTTTTTGTCTCTTCAGTTTCACTCACCTACAGCTCTCATTTTTGTTGATTTATGTGTGTTCCAACATCTGGTAGGGTGGTACCTCCTCTCTCACTACTCCTTTTTTTTTTTTTCTGAATAAACTATTATATTCATGCCTATGTAGTTCTGAATTTAGACTTAGTGTCATTTTATTGAGCCCAATTATTTACAGTCAAACGAGATTTAATTGGAATTGCATTCAGTTTGTAAATAGACTTGATTAGAAGTAACATCTAACAATTGTATGTAATCTCATATAACAAGTAGGATATGCCTCTTCCTTATTCAAATCTTCTTGTTCATTCCTCCTGAAAAGTATGCCAGCTTTCTTTGTGTAGTTCATGCACACCTTTTGGTAAGCTCATTGTTAAGTATTTGATATTTTTTCTTTTGATTGGCATCAGAATCTTCATTCTTAATATATTTTCTCTCCTTACATGTTAATACTATCGATTTTTCCCTCATAACTTGAGATCATTTGCTTTAGAAAATTTACATATTCTTTAAAATCTTTGACATTCCTCTGGTCAGATAATTTTAAAACTATATGAAAATGCATGAATTCTTCCTAAGTACTGTCATTATAAAAGTTAATAAAATTAGGCAGGCCTACTATAATATGCGAGTGCTCTGGTGGCATAGTGCCTAAAGCATTTGATTGCTAACCAGAAGGCTAGTGGTTCAAACCCACCAGCCACTCCTTGGAAGGAAGGTTGGGCAATCTACTTCTGGAGTGATATTGCCTTGGAAACCCAAGGAGGGGTTGCTATCAGTTGGATCTGACTCAACGGCAGTGCATTTGGTTTTGGTTTTACTATGATATGCATTTCATATTACTTTCTTCCACAATCAACACCCATGGAAGCAGCAAAGATATCAAATGGCCTATTACACTGGGAAAATCTGCTGGAAAAGATGTCTTTAAAATGCTGAAGAGCAAAGATGTCTCTTTGAAGACTAAGTGTGCCTAACTCAAGCCGTGGTAATTTCAATGGCCTTATATGTATGTGAAAGCTGGACAATGAATAAGGAAGACCAAAGAAGAGTTGATGCTTTTGAGTTATGGTATTGTCGAAGAATTCTGAAAGTCTGTCAGAAGACTGTCAGAAGAACGAAAAAATCTGTCCTGGAAGAAGTGCAGCTGGAATGCTCCTTGGAAGCCAGACTTCATCTCATCTAGTTAGGTCATGTTTCAGAAGGGACCTCTCCCTGGATAAGGATATCATACTTGGTAAAGTAGAGGATTAATGAAAAAGAGGAAGGCTGTTAACGAGATGGATTGACCCAGTGGCTGAAACGATGGTCTCAGGTATAGCAAGGATTGTGAGACTTGTGCAAGACCGGGTAGTGTTAAGTTCTGTTATACATAGGGTCACCATGAGTTGGACTCGATTCGACGGCACATAACAACAACAACTATGATATGCAGAATAATCTTAAGTTAATGGCAATAAGGATGATTGAAATGATTTACAAAGCCACACTTTGAAATCAGATATCAATTTTAGTGTGTGCATTCATTTGGAAATTTCACTGTCTCACACATAAGATCAAGCATTGTATACCTTTGCATCAGAAACTGTGTGTAACAACCTAAGTATTTTCCTGAATAGATTTTCAGAAAAAAAACTTTCTACACAGAAATATTCTTTTGACTTAAATGGCATTTTAAATGTGTTATGCCTTCTGGGAGTAGAGGACAAAGCATGTGAACTTCCTTCTATTTAACAGAAATAGCCTGTATTTGGAACTATATTGGCCTGGCTCTGCCACTTGCTAACTGTAGGCCCTAGGCAAACTGCTTAAACTCTGAGCCTTGGTTCTCATCATAAAATGAGGCTATGTGAAGATTAGAAATAGTAAATGGGATGTGCCTGGAATAAATTAGGCACTCAAGAATTAGTAGGCACAAAAATTTTACCAAAACACAATAAAATATTATCTTTTAAAAAATGAATTAACAGGTATAATCATTTGTCAAAAGTATACTGTCTAGCCCATATTCTAGTCATTTTACATATATTTACTTATTTAATCTCACAATAACTATATGAGATATTACTCACATCTAATCCATGAGGATTACTGTATTTTTACACAAGTAATACGTGCTTTTGTTTGTTTGCCAACTGCTCCCTCCCAATGGGAGGTAATTTCCGAAGTACTCCTGTGTCATTTTTTTTAAAAAAAACAGGTTGCTGTAGAAAAGAAATTAGCATAGTGTATATACAAAAATACCTCCCAGTGTGAGAGAGCCGTTGGCAAAAAACTTAGAAGACATGTGCAAAAATACAGTAGGTTTGGAGTCATTGTTGAACAAGTTCACAAAATAACCAATGTTAAACCAGGATTCCAACCACTATCTCTCTAATAATATGTCAGTGTTGTGTCCACTATGACATCCTATATTCTAATGGCCTGGATTTGGAACAATTCTACTAAAATACAGCTTTTCCTAGATTATAAAGGAGTTTTTATTTTGAAATTGGAAATGAATCTTGACAAATTTACTTTCAAATACAGTAAATAATTTCTATAATCTTAAAATTCTCATTAAAAACCATTTCTCACTTAGTATGGTAGGATGCTTCAAGACTTCTTTCTTCTACTGGCTGAGTAGAATTCCATTGTATGCATGTATCACATTTTGTTTATCTTTGATGGGCTAATAACATGTTTAGTGCTTCCGTTCTACCCCCTGACTTGTGGAGTAGTGACTGGGGTATTAAAAGGTTGCAAGGCACAACAATTGGTTTCTATTTGCCCGGGAAAACATAATTAGAAGGTTAGACATGAATAGGAGGATATGGCATGTGTGACTAATTGCTTCCATGAACAACTTCTTACTTTGCCATGAGACCAGAAGAACTGCATGATGTCTAGCTACCATTATGGAACATTTTGATTCTGTAGAAGAATCTTTGATCAAAAGGGGGCAAATGCAGAACAGAACTCCAAATTCTCATGGACTCCACATTTTCTGGAGTCATGGTGGCTGAATGAACTCCAGAAACTATTGCCCTGAGATAGTCTTTAAAAGTTAAACCAAAAATATTCCCAAAGTCTTCAAACCAAACAATAATTTAAATTAACAACTCAAAAATGTCTGCCTTGAGCATTGTGCTCATTTAAGAACTATCTATATGAGATCAAAGTGACAATAGTAATTGAAAAGATTAGAGAGGAACCTTGGGGAGCAGTGACTTTATGATAATGGGGGGAGGAACAACTCAGAAAAAGATAGTGAGAATGGTTACACAGCTTGAAGAATGTAATCAATTTGACTGAATTATACATGTAGAAATAGTTGAATTGGTGCATGTTTTGCTGTGTATATATTCTCAAAAACAACAAAATTAATTTAAACAGTAATAAAAATAAAATTTATTCTCTGACTCAAAATTTCATTTCTAACATTAATTACCATTACTCTTCTTAACTCACACTACCTACAACCAGACTGACCTTGCTCTTACCCTTTAAGTACATGCCCACTCCTGAGCTCATGTTCCTAGCTTCATGCTTTCTCTCAGTATAATTTATTTTTAAAAATTGTGATTCTAAAGAAATAACTGTGTGTGCTGGTTGTTTCCAAACCCCTTTTCCAACTCTGCCTTGCTCTTGCCCTGTGAGGCTGACCTCTACAAACGGCATCACACAGTTATCTGCCTTATTGGCTTCCATTTGGGTTTGACATGATGGATGGGCCACTAGAACATTCAAAGGTTGTATAGAAGAGAGATTAAGATATTTATGCTTCCTGCTTGCTCCTGCTTTGCCATGGATCTAGTAGTAGTTACAATCCTCTAGCACTCCAGCTTCCATCAAGTGGCCCCTCTTCCACACGATAGTAAAAGTTTCCTCTGCTCTAGCCCTTCAAGTCTTGTCTACACACAACAGTGGCTGGCCTCAATATGCCTTACCATCCCATGTTGATTTCTTTAACCTGACTCACTACTTGTAAATTTTCCCTTCACTAAAGTCTCTTCGAATTCCAGCAGTCTATATACTCCTTCTTATTAAAAAAAAAAAAAAAAAAGTGTGAACTTCTACCAGAAACACAATAAAACTGTATATAAAAAAGAAACTGTATAAATAGAAAGATATTCGGTTGCAATAGCTAAGCTTAACATGAAATGCATTCCTTCCAGAATTGCCTAAGGCATTTGACTGTTAATCAGAAGTCTGGCAGTTCAACACCACCAGCCATTCCTTGGAAGGAAGATAGGCCAATCTACTTCTATAGTGATACCGCCTTGGAAACCCAAGGAAGGGTTGCTATGAGTCACATCCAACTCGATGTCAGTGAGGTTTTTTTTTTTTTTTTTAATATAGTTATTGTCTTAAAAATTCACATAATATTGTTTTGAAACTTGGTGTTTTTAATCCTTGTGGATTTTTTTCATATGCCTGTATATAGAACTCATCTCATCTTTTTTAATATTTACTTAGCATTCCAGACAATATGCACATACCATAGTCTATTTAATAAGAAAAAAGGCATATTTTCCATTACACAGTATTCAAAATTAGTAATATTTTACTTGAAGGGTTTTATTTATAATCCTGTTATGAAAGGAACTTGAAGGATGTGGTTATTTATTTTCAGAGTCAGTTTAAATCCATATGAAAGCATTGGCTGAAATTGTTGAATGTGAAGTTGCATAAGCATATAACATCTCACTTGGGCAATCTACTTCCATAGTGATACTGCCTCTGCAACACAAGGAGGGGTCACTATGAGTCAGGGCTGACTCAATGGCACATAACAACGGCGAAAACAACAACATACCATCTCACAGTCAAACCATCATTAAAGGGAAAAAAAAAAACAAAAAACTAAGAGATGAGAGATGCCTATGCCTATCATTCCTTTTTCTCTCTTTCCACCGCAGTTGTTAGGTGCCATAGAGTCAATTTCAACTCACAGCAATTCTATGTACAATAGAATGAAACATTGCCCAGTCCTCCACCATCCTCACAATCTTTGCTGTGTTTAAGCCCATTGTTGCAACCACTGTGTCAATCTGTCTTGAGGATCTTCCCCTTTTTTGCTGACCACCAATCATGATGTTCTTCTCCAGTGACTGTTCCCTCCAGATAACAGGTCCAAAGTACTTGAGACACAATTTATTAAACATCTATAACATATCAAAAACAATACTAGCCTTGTCATATAAATATCTTTTTATCCTTCATAAATGTTGTAAGATAGACATTGTTGTTGTTGTTACATGCCGTCAAGTCAGACCCAACTCATAGCGACCCCTTCTTGGGTTTCCAAGGCAGTATCACTACGGGAGTAGATTGCCCCATCTTCCTTCCAAGGAGTGGCTGGTGGGTTTGAACCGCCAGCCTTCTGGTTAGCAGTCACGTGCCTTAGGCACTATGCTACCAGAGCTCCTAAGATAGGCATTAGTAAGTCATTTTACAACTGAAAGACCCCTGGTGGTGCGGTGGTTAAGTGTTTGGCTTTGAATAGAAAGGTTAGTGGTTTGAACTCACCAGCTCCTCTGAAGGAGAAAGATGTGGCAATCTACTCCCATAAAGGAGTAGAGGGAGCTCTGGTAGCATAGTGCCTAAGGCACTTGACTGCTCACCAGAAGGCTGGCGGTTCAAACCCACCAGCCACTCCTCGGAAGGAAGGTTGGGCAATCCTACCTACTTCCGTAGTGATACTGCCTCGGAAACCCAAGGAGGGGTCGCTATGAGTCAGGCCGACTCGACGGCAAACAACAACAAAGGAGTAGAAACCCTATGGAGCAGTTCTACCCTTTTCTGTAGGGTGCAATGAGTTGGAATCAGCACAATGGCAGTGGGCTTGGTTTGGGTTTTGGTTTTTACAGATGATACAACAATTCATTATAAATGGTAAATAACTTGCCCAAGATTTATAAGTTCCAGAGTCAGGCTTCAAATTTCACCTATTCATCTTCAAAACCTCCTTTTCCAATGTATCTTTTAAAAAAAAAAAAAAAAAACTTTTTATTGTATGTCATTGTATTTTGCTGCCTCTTTTCAAAAGATTTGGCTTATTTACATTTTACTTGCTATCAGGGAGCTCTGGTAGCATAGTGGCTAAGGCACTTGACTGCTAACCAGAAGGCTGGCGGTTCAAACCCACCAGCCACTCCTCGGAAGGGAGGTTGAGCAATCCTACTTCCGTAGTGATACCGCCTCGGAAACCCAAGGAGGGGTTGCTGTGAGTCAGGGCTGACTCGACGGCACATAACAACACAACAACAACATCAGAGGATTGGACATTTTCAGGCCAAAAGCTTTTTATATCATATTTTGTTAACTGATAATCATATTGCATCACAATATAGCATACTTTCTTGAGATGCAATTTAGCTTACAGTATTAAGTTGCTAAAATATTATAATAAGTTCCTACATTTTTCTTATTCTTCAAAGCATATTAGAACTCTAACAATCATGAACTTTCAAGACCATGAATGGTTATGAGAAAATGAAGCACTCACACACTAAACTGCTATAGACACTTCATCAGCTTAGAGTTCCTCATCCAGTGTACCTGGGCCAACTACAGCAGAATCACAATGGTTGCTTTACAGAAGTTCAGAATCTTGAGCCCTATACGAGTATAATTTTTTTCTTTACTTTGCACTTTTTATAGCCTTTCCTTCTGCGCCTAATTTCATAAACTTTAATAGGACAAGTATCATTGTTGTATTTTGTGAACCTTAAGAAAATAGGAAAGTATCATTGTTGTATTTCAGTAGTCCCTGAACCAGCTAAATCAGCATCAACTGGAAATTTAGAGATACAAATTCTTGGGCCCTATTCCAGACCTTCTGTATCAGAAACTCAATAATATGTGTTTTAATAATCCTTCCAAGTGATTCTGTTGGAGGCGAAACTTCACAATTCATTGTCCTATGAGAAACAGTGAATGCACTAACAGGTATCTGATTCAACATCTCACAAACAAGATAGCTTGGAATGTTTGTCCTATTCTCTCACTGGTAGTCTGTCTAAAGCCATTATGGAGCCAAGACTCAGTTTCCCAGGAGGCTCTTTGAACTTTTGAGGTTGCTTCAATAATAACCCTCTGGCACACTGGTGTTCAATATCCACAATTTCTCATCCCCTGCTAAAGGTTGGTGGTTTGAAACCATCCAGAAGCACTATGGAAGAGAGGACTAATGATCTGCATCCATAAAGAAAACCCTATGGTGCAGTTCTACTCTGTAATACATGGGGTCTCCATGAGTCGGAATCAACTAGAAGATAAAGGTTTTTTGGGGGTAGGGGAGTTCCCTTATCTTATTTGATTTAATCTACATCTAAATTATAAAATTTATAAAAGGTTATAACTTCAATAGATATTCACACAACCTTATTATTAGTTGTTGTTATGTGCCGTCGAGTCGGACCTGACTCATAGCGACCCCTTCTTGGGTTTCCAAGGCAGTATCACTATGGAAGTAGATTGCCCCATCTTCCTTCCAAAGCGTGGCTGGTGGGTTTGAACCACCAGCCTTCTGGTTAGCAGTCAAGTGCCTTAAGCACTATGCTACCAGAGCTCCCAACCTTATTAGTAGCCATCAAATTTATTAAGTATTCAGGCACTTATATCACAACCATAGTTTCAAATTCCTTAGAATTGGGTATGTAGCCATAGAGATCAGGTGATTAACATAATAGTTTTATGAAAAATTCTTCCCATAGTCTATGTATATGGTGAACCCTCTATGCTTTAGAACCAATTTAGAAAGTACAACATGCAAGCATTCTTAAGAAGTTTCCATGGAAAAGACCAAGCAGACAAATTGAAAGAATAAGAACATAGTCTCCAGGTGTCAAAAGAATAAAACAAGTTCACAAAAATCTTGCCCAATTAAAGTCCAAAATAAATGGACAATAACATCACAGAATATTAATTGTGGGTCAAGTTGCTTTCCAGCTTCTATGTTAGTGAAAGCACTAACAGGGACTTGATTCAACAACTCACAAACAAGGCGAAACAAAATAGGAAAATCACTATTGTACACTGCATGCTGAGCAAGTGTTCCATCTGGCATTTAAAACTGGTTGGACTCAGCTACTTTTAATTTTAGCCCTAATTTCAAGAGACTGCCAAAGACACAGAGCTACTGCATGAGGTCCTTGCTTCCAGCTCCCAGTGGGCTGTTCTGTAGAGCCTTTGAATACACTGAACTCCACTGACAGAACATGCATTATTTCCTTTTAAAACTGAAAATCATTTCCTGGGTCCTTGCATACATGTTTATTCTTCTCCAAGAGAATCGAGAGCAATTTAAGTGTTCTCCTCTTCACTGTGAGCCTTCACTTCAATCTCCCTTAATGATGCAATGTCTTGTGCTTAGCTCCATTTAAAATACACTTTCTTGGCGTCCTTCAGATCCACAATTCAATCTGATTCTCCTGGCCTCTGACTGTGAATAGTTTTCCATGGTGAAATATATCATGCTTCTTTATTTTTCTTCTTTCAAGGCAGACTATTTTGCTTTGAGGTTGCCAAAAGAAACAACACTGGAAACCATTTGCAACCAATAAAATATTTACTGGACAGATTCTGTCAGCATCAGTTTTCAACACCTCTTTTCTCCCTAAACATCATAGAAAACTTCCCGTGAAGGATGAAGACTCAGTAGCTTCAATCATGTATTTTTTCCTCCTAATATTACAAATATTTATTGTTGTTGTTAGCTGCCATCGAGTTGGTCCCTGACTCATGACAATCCTGTGTGCACAATAGAATCAGACTGTTGTGATCCATAGCATTTTCATTGGCTGATTTTTTTTTTTTAGATAACCAGGCCTGAAACCTGTTCAGCATCATAGCAACACACAAATCTCCATTGACATGTGGAGGGAGGTGGCTGTGCATTGCCCAGGAATGCAATCCAGGTCACCCTCATGGAAGGCAAGTTTATATCACTGATTCACTACTGTCTTACATAGTAATTCGTTATGGGCATAATTCCTTCCTTTGTGTTCTAGCTGTTTTCCAGAATTTATGTGTCCATTCATACATTATAGGTGTTGGGTCACAACTGATTACTAAGAACCATATCTGAATAACTGACTAAATACTTGGAAGGTGAGGCTCAGAGAAGTAAAGGGACTTACCCAAGACCATACTGAAAATCAAACCCAAGTCTTTCTGATTTTTCAAGCCTAGGTCTTAGCCATGGATGATTTTACAAATCAAGGCAGCATAAGCAAAATGGCAAACTGGTGGATCAAGCATTTAATGGCTTGGTGGTGGGTGAACTTTTCAGAAATGGTAGAACTTCAACTAAGCTTTGAAGTAGTAAAGGGAAGAGAATATAAAAGGAAGTTGGAAGGAAGTTGGAAGGAAGTTGGAAGGAAGGGAAGAAAGGAATCTGGGGGAGAAAGTGGAATGTGTTAATACTGACCTTAGCAGAGGGCAGGACTTCTCAAGGCAAGTTCAAGAGACAAGGAATAGACTAGCCTGGCTAGAGTAGAATTAACATAACAGAAAGATAAAACTGAAAGGGTAGGTTAAAAAAAGAAAAAAAAACCTCACTGCCAACTCAAAGAGATCCCCATTGGGCTCCCAAGGGTATCAGAGCTCCTTTTGAAAGGGTAGGTATATTTTATATATTTGAAAGAGTTGTTGTTGTTGTTATTTGCTATTGAGTCAGCCCCGACTCAGACGTAGGGTTATATTTTATACGTCTTAAATGTAATGCCATGCCGTTTGACCTTTATCCATGGGAGATAATCATACTGCAAGTCTTTAAATAAAGGAATGACATGAGCAAAATGAGTTTTAGTGGATTCAAGGATAAATCCTTGAATTTAATGGATTCTTCTAGCAAGTGGGTCGGCTGGCCTGACCAGGGGAGGTGGGAGAGCAACAACAGAAATAATATTCTAATAAGAACCTGGCAGTTGAAAAATATCCCAAGACTCAAGAATTAATTTCTAGCTCGTAAATCCAAACCTATATCAATTAAATATGGACATATCAGTTCCCTTCTCTTTGGCTCCGTAAGTCAAGGCTAGGGTGAACATTTCTAGCAGCATCAGCCACTAAAATATAAATTCCATCATTTAGGGATTGTGTTTTTTAACTATTGAATCTCTTATGCCTAGAACAGAGTAGGCACTCAAAATATAGTCATTTAATGAATAAATAAATAAAAATGCTCAATCATATATATATATAATTCCAGACCTGAGTCTACAGTGTGATGTGGGTTATACAAAAGTGATGAGAAACATCTCTGCTCTTGAGATCTCATTATTATGTGGGAAAGGCAGGAGAGAAACCAAATAACAGCAATCTACAGTCATTGTGATGATTAAATTTAAGATTTAAGTAACTCATTCTGGCAGTAGAACGGTTAATGGGTTGAAGAAAGCAGATAAAATGAGATGAGGCAGATATTTCCATTTTTGACTGAAAGATATTTAAAGAAATGACCAACCAGGAAAATTCTCAGCATTTCTAAACACCTTCGTTACCGAAGGAAAGATATTTTTTCAAGTCTTATCTGCTTGTTTGTATTCTGACTCCACCCAGGTTTACAGGATTCTGAAGACTTTCTTGAGGGAATAAGCTCATTATTTGTACTAAAATTGAGAACTAAGTGAAAGAAATATTACAAAGAATAATCAAGTGTCTAATTACCTACTTGACTATTCTGCTGCATATTTTAATATTAGTAAAAGTCGGGGAAATTAACTCCCTTAGCAGAATACAGATGTGACCTTAGTAATCAAATACACTCTATAGTGTTTGAATTCCAAATACTATAGAGTTGAGCAAGAGTTTCCTTTAAATAAAATCCATTGCATAAGTTGATGTGTATATATTTACACATTTGCTTAGTGACATCGAAAATAATTTGAGAACTATTTATATATTTCTCCACAAAAATAAAATATTTTGTTAACTAATATTTTGTTAACTAATATTTACATTATTACTAAGGTATGCATACATATACATTTTCCATGTTTTCCCCCTCCATCTCATATGAAAACACCATTTCCTTAGCCATAGCATAGACGAAAGGAGTCCTGGTGGTACAGTAGTTAAAGTGCTCATCTGCTAACCAAAAGATCAGTAGTTCATATCCACTGGCCACTCCTTAGAGGAAAGATTAGGCAATCTGTTCCCATAAAGATTACAGTTTTGAAAATCTTATGGGGCAATTCTACATTGTTTTACGGATTTTTAATGGAGCATAGATGACAGAATCAAAAACATGATTTTCTTTGCAGAATTGTTTATAAAGTTGTCTGATAATAGAGTCAACTCTATTATTATTACTATTATTATTATTATTATAAATGAATTATAATTAATACAATAACTATATTACTTCTTTAAATATCTTTTAATGAGAAATCTTAGGTGTTGGTCATGGATTAAGATCAATAGGGCAGCAATTCCCTTGGAGAGTAGTCTGAGTAGTCATGAGCGCAGATATTTAAGTCTATGTTCTTTAGACAGAAGAAGGAAAACAAATGGATTATTTCAAGTGTTTTTCTGAAGCCATCTCTTCATTAATTTCCAAATTAACTTCCAAATCTGTAATCTAGAATTTTCACATAAAAGAATAATCAGTACTGGTTTACAAATGGCTGGCTTCAGAGCAGAAATCTGACATACACTACTTCAGCCAGAGGATCAAGGTAACATCAACAGGGAAAAGTCATATTTATTGTATTACCCTTGTTATGATGTGATGAAAATGATACTTCACCTCTGGGATTTTTCTCCCAAAAATATATACCCGAGTCTAATCCTAAGAAAAACATGAGACAACTTCCAGTAGAGGGTCATCCTGTTGATGACCTACAATATAACATGAGACAATTTTCAATAGAGAGTCATCCTACAATATACCTACCTTATCAGTACTTCTCAAAACTGTCAGTCACCAAAAACAAGTAAAATCTGAGAAGCAATCACAGTCAAAAGGAGCTAAAGAAGACTAACAACAATGTGTAATGTAGTATCTTGGGACAGGATAGGCTCTTAGAACAGAGAAGAACATTGCATAAAAACTAATAAAAATCTATAGTATTAGTTCTTTAATTGTAACAAATGTACCATGTACATGTTACAATAGGGGAATCAATGAGGGGCATGGTTTAGGGACTCTATATCTGCTCAATTTTTCTGTAAATCTAAAATTATTCTTAAAAATAAAGTTCATTAAGTTAAAATAAAAAAAGATTGACTATATTTTGATGAAATATATCAAAATGTATTCTTACGTTTTTGATGTATATTCTTATTTCTATTTTGTAAGTAAAATAATTACTATGAGTTAGATATGAAATCCCTATTGCTTTTAGACACTTGAGAGGAACACACATATTTTCTCCATTATCCTAAAATAGATTTCACAGCCTCAGAAAGTAAATATAGAAAATTAGTTCTTAAGTTATTCTTGGAAATAATGAGAATAAAAAGTTCTTCTAGAAACAAGCAGTCTTATGCCTTCTAGAAAGGAATTCTGCTGCTGCCAGCTGAAAGGGAGAAGCAATGGGGATTGGTATGCTTGGTATAAGAGATCCCAAGCAGGTGTTCAACCCATTAACACACACACACACACACACACACACACACACACACACATATATATATATATATATATATATATATATATTCACAATATGTAGAGCTGAACGTCCATCTGACCTCTCCCACAAGAAGGCAAAGCTCGTGTGTGGAGATTTTTGGAGCTGGAAAGGCCCTTAAGAGATCAGCTACTCTAATCTTCTCATTTTCACAGAAGAGAAAATTTTTTCCAGTCAACTCTGATAAACAGTCCTCCTTCCACTTCTATGAAATATGAAAAATAGGCTGGCTCTAAGCTTTAAATCAAATTAACTTCTTTATTGTCATGTAATAAATGACAGGTGATCATTTTTCATTGGAATTTTTATTCTAGAAAAGCAGAAAATAAAAGAGTAACATGAGTGAAGATACAAACAAGAAGAATTGAACAAATAGAGAAATGGCAGACTAGGTCAATGAACACAAGGCTAGCAGGAAAACCCAGGAGAGAGGAGCAGCTTCTGCCTTGAGGGTCCAGAAGCTATAGTTATGCAAGGCTTTTTTATTTTTATTTTTATTTTTTTATTTATTGTGATTTGGGTGAAGATTTACAGAGCAAATTCACTTTCTATACAGCAGTTCACATATACTTTGTCTCATGTCATTGACCACAGTTTACCACAATGCAACAGCTCCTCTTCCACTTCCTCCCCATAGTTACCACTTCCCAGTGTCCATTCCTCCATACTCTCCTGCCTTCTGAGCTCTCTCCTTGATGCAAGGCTTTTGAAGGCAGACTTAATCTGAGTTTTCCTTGAGTGAGAATTTGAAGAATTGGCCATTTTTTCAGTGACTGATTATCAGAGCAGCTTGGGAAAAGGAGACTCTAGCTTTAGCTATAGAAGAAAAGAGACTTCTGAGATCACCATATGACAAAGAACCAGTGGAGTGAATGCATTCGAAAGGAAAAAATGAAAAAGGAATCCTTCCTGAAGAATAATCTTCTGCCAAAAACACAAGACCCCCTTCTGTCAGTTTGTCATACTATGGTAACTTGTGTGTTTCTGTTATACAAGCTACACCACTGGTATTTCAAATACCAGTAGTCACCCAGGGTGCACAGGTTTCAGCAGAGCTTCCAGACTAAGACAGACTAAGAAGAAAGGCCCAGTGATCTACTTAGAAAAATGAGCCAGTGAAAATCTCATGCGTCACAACAGAATGTTGTCCAACTCACTTACTTTGGACATGTCATCAGGAGGGATCAATCACTAGAGGACATCATGTTTAGTGAAGTAGAGGACAAACCAGAGTGGGGAGGACTCTCAATTGGTAAAATAGCTACAATGATGAACTCACATATACTTGTGGTTTTGAGGAAGACATAGGACTGGGCAACATTTCATTCTGTTGTACATAAGGTTGCCATGAGTTGGAGCCAACTTGACAGCAGCCAACAACAACAAACACAGAAGGCTGCACTTTAATCAGCATGTCTGTATGCTGAGAACCCTCACACTTGGAGTAAAGTGATTTGTTCTCCTCTGAAGAACAGTTTGACTACAAAACCAGTGATGATTCACTAGAAAGAGCAGTTCCTAGAGTAGTTAAGTGGCTGTCATTGTTGTTAGGTGTCATCCAGTCATTTCCAATTCATAGCGACTCTATGCACAGCAGAATGAAACACTTCCCAGTCCTGTGCCAACTCCACAATCCCTGCTATACCTGAGCCCATCCTGTAGCCACAGTGTCAATTAATCTTGTTGAGGATTTTCTTTTTCGTTGACCTTCCACTTTACCAAGCATGATGTACTCCAGGGAATGGTCTCTTCTTACAACATGACAAAAGTAGATGAGATGAAGCCTGGCCATTCTTGATTCCAATGAGCATTCTGGCTGCACTTCATCCAGGACGGATTTCTTAGTTCTTTTAGCAGTCCATGGTACCTTCAGCATTCTTTGCCAGTACCACCAGTTAAGTAGGAGTGGCCATGATTCCAAGGTTGAATATAGGGAGAAGCTCTTAAGGACTCAGACAAGTGATGGTAGAAATAATGACTGAAAAAGCAAGCAGTGTCGACTGACATTTTATAGTGATTATCCAAAATAATTACACAGAAACATTAAAAATTTGACCAAAAATTCCTAAAATGTTAAAAGTAAACTACTGTATGACCTAACAAGTCCCAAAAGAACTGAAAGCAAGGATTCAAGTAGATACTTGTACATCAGTGTTCACTGAATCATTATTCATAATATCAAAAGATGGAAAGGGAATCTAAATGATTTTCCATCAACAAATGACTGGATAAACAGAAAGTAGTATATACATATAATGGAATATTGTTCAGCCATAAAGAGAAATGATGTTCTGATATATGCTGCAACATGGATGAACTTTAAAACATTCTGTTAAATGAAATAGGAGAGAGGAAATAAAAAGGACAAATATTATATGATTACACTTATATGAAATAAGGGTAAATAGAATAGGCAAATTCATAGGAACAGAAACTAGATTAGATAGGGAAGAGATTAGATTAGGGACTATGGAGAATTACTGCTTAATGATTACAAAGTTTCTGTTTGGGGTGATGAAAAAGTTTTAGAAATACATACTGCTGACGGTTGAACAACTGCTAAAGGAGCAAGGAGGCCACATCTTCTGACCTCCTCTAACCCCACAAGAGGAAGACAGAATCACCATCAGTAGTCCAAGGCCTATTCCTGTGAGGCCGGACATGCTGCCTCCCTCCAGCCTTTTCACCAACCCTGACACCAACTCTTACTCTCACAACACTCACCACCTTTCTGCTGGGTTCAATAATTCACTGCAATGGCCACAAAGAACTCACAGATTATGGGGTTTATTAGGGAAGCACCAGGCTACAATTCAAGTTCAGGAAAAACACTTGGTCTCTCTCAGCCCACCATCTCTCAGCCAACAATCTCTCTCAGCCACTCTCCCAACAATGTGTGTCTCTCAGTGTCTCTTTCAGCAATGCAGCACATGTCTCTCTGTGTCTCCTTCACAGCAATGCATGTATCTCGGTGTCTTTCTCAGCAGCTCGTGTTTCTCAAGAGCGTGTTTCTCTCAGCAGCATGTCTTTCTCAGCCAGTATTCAGAGAGACAATTCTGCCTCTAGGAGGCCTCCTTTTGAGCCTGGCAGAGTGGCCAAACTAGCCAATCATAACATCAGAATTCTAAGCACGTGAGAGACAG
>NW_006921658.1:2101754-2102493 GCF_000298275.1 Orycteropus afer afer
TTGTGGGGCTGGCGCGGGATCGGGCGGTGTTTCGTTCTGCTGTGCATGGGGTCGCTATGAGTCGGAAATGACTCGACGGCACTTAACAACAACAAGAAAAAAAAAAGAAAACAAAAATCCTCACAATGAGACCAACAAGCAGAATCATAATAAATGGAGAAAAGATTTAAGTTGTCAAAGACTTCTTATTACTTGGTTCTACAATAACACCAATGGACGCAGCAGTCAAGATATCAGATGTTGTATAACTTTGGGCAAATCTGTTGCAAAAGACCTCTTTCAAGTGCTGAAGAGCAAAGATGTTTTCTTGAAGACTAAGGTGAGCTTGATATAAACCATGTTATTTTCAATCACCTTATATGCATGTGAGGGCTGGACAAAGAAAAAGGAAGACGAAAGAAGAGTCGATGCTTTTGAGTTGTGGTGTTGGCAAAGAATGCTGTAAATACCATGGACTGCTAAAACAACTAACAAATCCGTCCTGGAAAAAGTCCAGCCAGAATGCTTCTTGGAAGTGAGAATGGCCAAACTTCATCTCACTTACTTTGGTCATGTTGTAAGAAGAGACCATTCCCTGGAGAAGGATATCATGCTTGGCAAAGTGGAGGGACAACAAAAAAGGGGAAGGCCCTCAATAAGATAGATTGACACAATGGCTGCAAAGGTAGGCTCAGGTATAGCAAGGATCGTGGGGATGGCACAAATGCAGGCAGTGTTTTGTTCTGCTGTACATAAGGTC
>NW_006921658.1:2104563-2105942 GCF_000298275.1 Orycteropus afer afer
CGTCTGAATTATTAAACTTTTGATCTATTACCCTCACAACAAGTTTAATATTTTAATCAAAACAGGTTAGTTTATTTCATTTTTCTGAAATTAACTAGAGGGAATTTTAAAAGTTACAAATTCATTTTGTTGTCTATCACTTTTTTGAAAGCCTTATTATATATCAGGATTTCAAGTTTCTCTATATGGTAATTAATATTACCACAATTATTGATTGGTCTAACTCACATATTCATAGTTACTTAGGGAAATTTTTTAAAAAATGGTACTGGAGTTAGTTGAACTATTTTAAAAAGAAAAAATCTCTATTCAAAACACTCATAGTGTAAGCAGACTCCGCCTTATATCTTTATTTACAATCAGGTACAGGAATTGATTGGTAAATTGAAAAAGAGTTGAGAATCACAAAAAAAGATATACACTGTTCTGGTTACCTCTGTGCCACTCTAACAGAAATATATCACAAATGGGATGGCCTTAACAAACAGGAGTGTATTTTCTTACAGTTTGGAGTTTTTAAGTGCAAGTTCAAAGTGCCAGGCTCTAGGGGCTGGGTGAAAGCCCCTCAACCTTGGGCTTCAGCTCTACCTCCTAATCCCGGCCCACTGAAGCTTGAGGCTTTTCTTTACTCAGACAGACACTGGCTGCTGAAGCTGACAAGCCTAAGGTTGACAATTAAAAAGGCACAGTCCCAATGTTACTAAACAACATGGCAGGCCACTAATTCAAATTCAGATGAAGTTCCAAGATCAGCAGCCCATGTTAGGCTGCTGAACAACAACTCAGCTACATGCAGGGTTCAAGCATGCCAAAAGGCAGGAGATCATTCCCAAAGCTGCTTCTTATATACAGGAAGCAGACCACATACCCAAAGCAGCTACTCAGCTGTTTGTGGTAGATCCCACCATGGAGTTGATCGCCAGTCTCATCATGGGGAATAACTACCACATAAGTAAGTAACTTCTTATTTATCACCTCTCTTGTTGTCTGACATTTCCACTTACAACAGTAAAGAAAAAAAATCTACCTAAATCTTCTTAAAGCTAGGTAACAACCCGTGTGTTTTGAGTGAGAAACTGTCTCCCTTCCTTAACCCCAAGTTCTTTCTTGATCCCTCCCCTGCTACCCCTCTCTGCAGTTTTGTATACAATACAATAAAGTTACAAGAGAAAGAAGAAAAAATAAATAAATAAAGGCTGGATGCCAGGGCCTGGGGCTATTAACCTGTCTGAAATCTCCCCTGAGCCACAGGCTGGTGGCAGAACTGCAAGAAGGTGGCAGAGGAGTGAAGACAGGACACACAGCAGTCACATTGCTGCAGACTCCAAGATCCCCCATTTGTGCACCGAGGGGCACTGGGCCAGTAGGTGGTGTCCCTC
>NW_006921658.1:2108157-2115412 GCF_000298275.1 Orycteropus afer afer
GACTCCTTCAAGAATTTGATGAATTTCTCACCAATCTTTTACAGTTTTTTTTTCCTCACTCCAATTCACCTTTCCCAAGTCTTTACAAAGCTTACCATTTTTCATAGAAACAACAACTCGTTTTATTTCTTCAAATGTATTTCACTTGACTAATAACAATTAATTAAGTTGCATAATTGCAATAACAAATACAAGTGAGAAGAAACACAAGTGACTCTGTGCAGGCACACAACTCCTTTGGTGGGAACAAGAGTGACCAGGCAAACAGAAGTTGGTCACGAGCCACATACACTCAGCACATCATGGCCCTACTCAATATGTTCTCCAGGGGAGAGAGGGTATAGGTTATAAAACCTATGACTTAGTGAGCATTTCCGCTGTACTTTGTTACAAGCTAATCAAAGTTTTTGTCTATCATATATGACACTCAGTCTCATGAAATTTATCCAGATATGTTTCTCATATTCTCAGTGTTTGTAAAACTATATTTATTTTATCTGCCTATGTTAAGTGATGAAATCAGTGACATTGCTGCAGTCACATTGCAGTCACATAGGTGGTTTGTTTTTTTTTCCTTTTTTTTTAATGATCTGATTTATTCACGCAGTGGACCAGGTGTTGTGGCTTCATCCTAATTTGGATAATTTAATTTTGCCTATATAAATTTTCCCAAAATTTCAATTAGATATGGCATCTTATGATTCTAATCCTAAACCAACATTCTTATTGTTCTGAACCATTGAACAGCTGCTACATTCCATGGCCCAGATAGGGTTTCTAACCATTCCAAATTAGTAAACATCATTCAGAATTTGAGAAGAAAAAGACATTTTAAACTAATAATGAATATTTTAGCAACTAAAAACGGCTCTATGTTTTCCTTCCTTTGAAAACTGGCAATCTCTATCCTAACATTGCTGGGAATTTACTTTTGTGTATTTTCCCCTACATATGGGACTATAAAAACATTCGAGGGGTCAAAAGTTTAAGAAAAAAATGTCTTTATTCACAGCAGCTGACAGATTTATATATTCCTTAAGCAACAGTATGCAATTCCATTGTACAGTTATTTAAAATTGTGCTACAGAAGACATTTGATAACATGTTAATGATATATAAATGAGACTTAAAATGTGTAGTATATTTTTCATTTTTATAAAGGAGGAAGAGCAAGAATTCAACTTATACTAAAATATTAATAGCAGTTATGATTTATACTTTCCTTTTTAAGCTTATCTGTACATCCGCTTTTTAGCAATGAACTTCTGTAGCAAGAAACGAATAATGGAAGTTATGCTATTCTTTAGGAGAAGACTATATTATTCCATTTTTCTTTCATTATAGGTCTCCAGATGAAGGTGAAAAAGACTAAGTAATGCATGGAGGGGAGGACACAGGGAAGAGGTAACTATGGGGAGGAAGTGGGAAGAGAGCTGTTGCATTGTGGGAAACGGCAGTCAGTGTCATGAGACAAAATGTGTATGGACTGCTGTATGGAAAATAAAATTGTTCTGTAAACTTTCACCCAAATCACAATAAAAATTAAAAAAAAAAAAAAAAGAGAGAGAGAGAGAGAGACTAAGTAAGACTCTCTCTAATTATACTAATTTCCTAGAGGGATTTATAGGGAAAAGAAAAGAAGGAAAGAGGGCTACAGGATACATATAGAAGATGCTGCTTCTACATCTCAGTCAAAGACTACAAATCTCTCATTTTGCATATAAAGGTAATTTACCAAATTACAATGAAGAGCTAGTTTCCTGGAGGAAAATGATTCTTTTCTGTTCATATTTTACATTCTGCAAGCTACAGTGAGAACTGCTACCTACACCTCTGCTGATTCAGCAGACAGATTTCTAAAACCCAAAAGCTATCTCATAAGTGAGTATCAGTAGGTAGAGATGCTTTCATACATTACTAGGTGCCAATGCTCACTAGCTGCGCAAACAACTAGTATATGAAATACAACAAACAAAACAATGTTTTTTTACAAGAACTACACAGGGATTTCCAGTCAAACTTTCTGCAAGGATGAAAATTTTCAATAATCTGTGCACGTAAATAGCTTGGAAGGAAGTAAAAAGAGATAATAGGATAGAAGGGATAACCGATGGACCCAGAGGAAATTTTAAAGTCTAGTGGGTATATTCATTACTCTGACTGAAAGGATGGTCTCAGGATTTATTGAAATTCATCAAAGTACATACTTTAAATATGTACTGTTAATTGTATTTTATTTATACCTCCATAAAGCTGTAAGTGTGTGAGTGTGTGTGTATCCTACTGTGCTACATACATGTAAGGAATAACCCTTTTTTCAAAAAGCTAATTTAGGCCATGTAGTGTTTCAGTCCAATAATCTAATCCTTCTTGATCCTAGAATTCAGAAATGTCAGAACACAGATAGATGTCCAAAGGAACTGCATTAAGTGTGTGAAGCAGAAGGTGCCCAGGAGTCTCCTAGGAATGAACTGATCCTGAAGACAGAAAGCCATGAAACACAAATTAGCTTCAAGGACAATGAGTCTGTGTCAAAGGCAATTCTTAATATAGTTCAATTTTTCAGTCAGGGTTGCAATCTGGCATTGCCTTGAGGAGTTCTAGGGAAGGGGTACTAAAATTTTTTAAAAATCACAATTATCTCTGAAAACTGAGAGAGGACATGGCAGCAAAGGTTTGAAACCTACAGAGCAGTAAATAACCTAGAGTACAGCAGAATTCAACCCCCCACACACACACACACACACATACACACAGCTTACAGTAACTAAAAGCCATGTTAGAAATAGAAGGAACATGCTATCCAGAGGAGCCAGTGTGGTCGGCTTTTATTAGAACTGGAAAAAAAAGAAAAAGAAAAAGTGGACACCAATAAAGGCAGATTCAAAGATTTTGGAAACAACAGCAGCACCAAAATAGCAAGCCAGGAAGAAAAAAAATGGCAGGTGCCACATGAAATACAAGAGGACTGATTTATACTAAGTGGTACCACTTAGTAAGAGCTCTAGTGGCACTGTGATTAAAGCATTGGGCTGCTAACCAAAGGTCGTCAGTTGAAAACCACCAGATGCTCCACTGGAGAAAGATGAGGCAATCTGCTTCTATAAAGTTTTACAGCTTGGAAACCCTATAGGCTAGTTCTACTTTGTCCTACAGGGTCAGAATCAACTTGATGGCAGTGGATTTAACCACTTGGAGATTCTTGAACTTGTTGTCAGGCATTAAGTAGAGGATGGGTTGTTGTTGTTGTTGTTATGTGCCGTCGAGTCAGACCCGACTCATAGCGACCCTTCCTTGGGTTGCTGAGGCAGTATCACTACGGAAGCAGATTGCCCCATCTTCCTTCTGAGGAGTGGCTGGTGGGTTTGAACCGCCAGCCTTCTGGTCAGCAGTCAAGTGCCTTAGGCACTACGCTACCAGAGTTCCCAGAGGATGGGTAGACTTTCTAAAAAATGAAGATATAGAATTAGCTTAATAACTACTAGTGTGACCTTATTTTTCCTTCTTTTATTATCTTAAATTATTAACTCAAGTTGGCTTCTCTTAGTAGCAGCCAATAGAATAAAAAATACAAACAGTATTACCTTCATGTTATAGGTGAAGAAACAGTTCAGTGACAACTAACAAGAAACAGTTGTTGTTGTTGTTATGTGCCGTCGAGTCAAACCCGACTCATAGCGACCCCTCCTTGGGTTTTCGAGGCAGTATCACTACGGAAGTAGGATTGCCCAACCTTCCTTCCGAGGAGAACAAGAAACAGAGTAGGTGTTTAAGTCCAAGATACTCTGACAGCAGACTGTGCTTATAACCATTCATTGTATTTACATGACAAGTTCATCTCCTGCTGTTTTGCTGCCTTCCCATGTGATGTCACTTCATCTGAAACTATGATAAAGTAAATCCTTTCTCACTGACTGGTTTTAGTTATAAATCACTAAGCCACTCTAAAATCAGCTTAAGTGATTGATTATTTTGTTGTCCCATAAATTTCTGGAAAGTGATATATAGTAAGAAACCCTCAAATATTAGTAAAGATGATCTTAATGAAAGTGCTCAAGAGAAGGGAAATAGCAACCAAATCCTGCCACCATAATTAAAGTTCATTCAGTAAACCAAACAATTACTATTAAAACTGCTATATGCCAAGCCTTGTACTCTTTTTCTGGGGTACTGAAGTAACTGCTTTCATGGTTTGGCTCCCTATTACCACTCTTGCCTCATTTCCTCCTTGTTGTAGGAGGCCTGGTGGCACAGGTGATTAAATGCTTAACTGCTAATCAAAAGATCAGTGGTCTGAACCCACCCAACACTGCAGGAGATGTGGCAACCCGCTTCGCTTCTGTTTGTCATATTGTGTGGCTTGCATGCTGCTGTGAAGCTGGAGGCTATATTACCAGTATTTCAAATATCAGCAAGGTCAACCATGATGGACAGGTTTCAGTGGAGCGTCCAGACTAAGACAAACTGAAGAGAAGGAAGGGGCTATCCACATCTCAGAAAAACTGGCCAGTGAAAACTTCAATGAACAGCAGTGAAACACTGTCTGATATATTACTGGGAAACTTTATAAATAGCAATGAAACATTCAAGTATAAAAAGAATTGTGAGGATAGCACACAACCAGTCAGTGTTTTGTTCTGTTGTACATAGGGCTGCTATGAGTCAGAGCCCACTAAATGGCACCTAACAACAACAGGAAACCCTATGGGACAATTTTACTCTTGTCCTATAGGGTCACTGTGAGTCAGCATTGACACAAGGGCAATGGGTTTGGTTGGGTTTGGGTTTTTTTGTTTTGTTTTGTTTTTTCTTTTGTTTATACATTTGCTCACTCAACTCTAGTCACACAGGCCTCCATGCCAGGGATATTCTCATCTCAGGGTTTTTGCACTGGCTCTTTCTTCAGGTTAGAACATTGTCCTGCCAGATAGGAACACAAATTGCTCTCTCACCTTTTTGCTCATGTGTCGCTTTCTCAGTGAGTCCCTCCCTGACCACTCAATTCAAAATTTTAACCTAGACCCCTGACATTCTCTATTCCTCTGTGGTAGTTAAGAGAGTTGTTAACTTGGCTGGGCCTGGTTGAGTGGCTGGGCAGCTGGATGTAGTATTCCCCATGATGAGAGGGGTAATCAATTCCATGGTGGTATCTACTGTAAGCAGTTGCTTCCACATCCCAAAGGCAAAGAGAAGCCTTGGGGAACGGGTCTATAGCTGATGGTACAACTGAACGCTGCATGTAGCTGAGTCATTGTTCAGCAGCCTGACGTGCTCTGCTGATCCTGGGACTTTCAATGGACTTGAATCACATACCAAACTGCCATGTGGTTTGGTAACATCAGGACTGTGCCATTTTATTTGTTGATCTTGGGTTTGTTAGCCTCAGCAGCCAGTAGCTGCCTGAGTGAAAAGATGCCTCTAGCTTCAGTGGGCTGGGAGAAAGAAGCAGAGCTGAAGCCCAAGGTCAAGGGGCTTTCCCCCAGCCCCTAGAGCCTGGCCCTTTGAACTTGCACTTCTACCCTCCCAAACTGTAAGAGAATAAACTCCTATTTGTTCAAGCCATCCCATTTGTGGTATTTCTGTTAGAGCAGTACTAGGTAATCAAAACACCCTCTTACTCTGCTTTGTCTATAGCACTAATCATCTTCTAATGCCTTCTATAATTTTCTTATGTAGTTTATGTATTGTTGATTTCCCATCCCCCTAGAACATAAACTCTAGAAGAGTGAGGATATTTGGATAGCTCTTCAGCACCTAAGAGAGTGCCTGAGGGAAATACAATAAATATTTGTTGAAGAGAAGAATGTGATTTTGAGAAGCCCAATTGAAAACTCGACACATAGACTTGTATTAATTCATAATACAATGTCTTGGGAGCTTAAAAGATGCTGCATTTAATTCATACAATCAAATTCAGCTTGTACTAAAACAGTGGTTTTTAAACTGTGCAAAGCCAAACATGCAAGGAAAGAGTAGCTGGTTGAAATGGGAGTAAAGGACCAGACACTCCATTCTTACTTGGGCTTTTCTGTTTAAAGTATTTTTTTTTTTGTTTTGTTTGTTTGTTTGTTTAATGATATTGTATATATTGTACCATACTGGATGGATATCTAAGCTTATCTACCTTAATTTAATTCTAAGTATAAATTATAATTATTTTCAAATGCAAAAGCTAATTATTCTTGGAAATCCTCATTGTAAACATCAAGCATCTAATTATGCTCACCAACCATGTAATCTAGTATGTTGTGCTATTTAATTTTAAACCTAATGCTGTACATTATTTAATTTACTTTTCTTCCCAATATTGGTTACACAATTTATAAATCAACTGTTAGTTATTTTTTCTGTTGGTTCTTTGGCTTTATCCATTCCCGTTTCTTACTTATATATAATGAGAGCAATCAAGAGAGGATTATTTATGCAGCTACACCTCAATTTAACCAAACCTGATGTTTTTTGTGAAAATATGAATAGAAGCAAAAGATATGTTTAGTAGAAATTACTAGTTTTATGTAAGTATCCAAAAAGAATTTCTTTAAAGACAAAGGCTTTCTTTCAATTTAAATTAATTTTTTGTTTATAGATGTAATGATGATATACTCTTCATTCCTTGATTCCCAAAAATGAACATTTTTCCTTTATAATCAGAGAAAGGTAGTAAGTGCTGTTTCTAAAAGGAAAGAAAAATTAGGGTGTTACTGCAAATGTTAGTGAAGATTCACTAATTATCTAGGCTTAAATGAAAAAATATGCTATGAAAGGAAGAACTTCAAGTAACATTATTTGGCATCTACTGATGCTCTTCATTGTCAAATGCATTTCCAGTGATATCAATGAACATTTGAAAGGATAATATCATTTTTAGTGCCAAAACATTTTTGTTGGCCAAAAGATCCTCTCAAATTTATTCCTAAGAATAATGCTCTTTAAAGAAGAATGAAGAAAACCAAAGACACATGGAAACAATTAGTGCAAGGGACTGGTACACCATGCAATCCTCAGCCCACATGACTATGAGACCAGAAGAACTAAATGGTGCCTGGTTACCACTGTCAACCACTTGGAGGGGGATCTATGTAGGAGATCCTGGATAGAGTGGGAGAACAATGTGGAAGAAAACACAAAGTCATTAAAAAAGAAAAATGGGAAGATGGCGAACTAGGCACAAGGACTGCACAGACGCTCTTCAACAAAGAAAAGGGAAACCAATTAGCACAGACACAGAAGATAATCTTGGACCCCTGAGCCTTGA
>NW_006921658.1:2119442-2123729 GCF_000298275.1 Orycteropus afer afer
AAAAAAAAAAAAAAATGGATGAGTTTACTGGTCTGATAGAGCCTGGTGGAACCCCTGAGACTATGACCCCTAGCTGCCCTTCAGGTCTGGAATTGAACCAACTCCTATGGCTTCCAGCCAAACAAAGGACAGACATATGAGCTGAACATTTACATTAGGTAGATACACTCCTTGGTAAGATTAATCATGGGAGAATAGAAGAGCTGTGTATGCACAGGGAGACAGCTCAGGGGGCAGAAGTACATGGGAGGGAAGGACACAGGGAAGAGGTGACTATGGGAAAGAAGTGAGAGGAGAGCTGTTGCATTATGGGAAATTGCAGTCAATGTCATGAGACAAAGTGTGTGTGCTGCTGTATGGAAGGTAAGTTTGCTCTGTAAACTTTCACCCAAATCACAATAAAAATTTTAAAAAAAGAAAAAGAAAAGAATTCTCTTTTCTTGGGTTGATAACTAAAGGAAGTAAGATTCAGATTCTTTCTCTATGAACTTCTAAATGTACCTGAAATTAGGATTAACCACCTCTGAGTTTTTTTTTTTTTTTTTTTCATTTTTTTTAAACTAAATAACTGTTATATAATTATAGTATATGTAGAAATTTAATAAATGCAGAAACTCATCGAATAATTTAAAACTCACACATTGCCATGGAGTCAATTCTGACTCATAGTCACCCACTTTGGGTTTTCAAGGTAGTACATCTTTACGAAAGTAGATTGTACCATCTTCCTTCCATAGAGCAGCTGGTGGATTTGAACCACCAACCTTCTGACTAAGAGTCAAATGCCTTAGTCACCATGCCACCAGAGCACCTTAAATAAATTTAAAATAATCTATAATTCTGCTATTCAGAGTTAAACCAAGACCTGTTGCCATCGAGTCAATGCTGACTCAGAGTGACCCTATAGGAAAGGCAAAACTGTCCCAGAGGGTTTCTGAGGCTATAATCTTTATGGAAACAGAATGCCACATCTTTCTCCAATGGAATGGTCTGTGGGTTCAAACTGTTGACTTTCCAGTTAGAAGCCTAGAGTTTAGCGACTGAACCATCAGGGCTCCTTGTTCAGTGTTATGCAATACAAATGCAACACATTGCCCTCAAGTTGGATCTGCTCATAGTGACCCCTCCTTGGGTTTCTGAGGCAGTATCACTATGGAAGTAAATTGCCCAACCTTCCTCCCTTCTCAGAAGTCAAATGCCTTAGACACTATGCCACTCCTGTTAATCTTAAAAAAATTTATTTCCATTTATTTGTATGCATTTATTTTAAACAAAATTGGCACCATATTATATATGCTGTGTTTGTTATTGTTAGGTGTCATTGAGTCAATTTCAACTCATAGTTAGCCTATGTGACAGAGAAGTTGCCCCTAGGGTTTTCTAGGCTATTTTTATGAGAGCACATTGCCAGGTTTTTCTCCTGCAGAGCCTGTGGTAGGCTCAAATTGCCAGCATTTCAGTTGGCATCAAGTGCTTAACCACTGTGTCATCAGAGGCAACTATAGCATATATGTAGTTTATAAAATGTGTTCCATTCTACATAATAAACACTTTCCTATGCCATTAAATACTTTTTAAAACATATTTTGGCTCCATGTTTTTGTTATTAGGTGCCATCGAGTCAGTTCCAACTCATAGCTACTCTATGTACAACAGAATGAAACACTGTCGGGTCCTGCACCAACCTCACAATATTTGCTATACCTGATCCCATTGTTGCAGCCACTGGGTCAATCCATCTTGCTGAGGGTTTTCCCTTTTTTTGCTGACTCTCCACTTTACCAAGCATGATATCCTTCACCAGGTAATGGTCCCTTTTGACAACATGACCAGAGCAGGTGAGACGATGTCTGGCCATTCTTGCTTCCAAGGAGCATTCTGACTGCATTTTTCCAGGACAGATTTGAGAGTTCTTCTGGCAACCCATGGTACTTCAGCATTTTTCACCTACACCACAATTAAAAAGCATCAACTATTCATTGGTCTTCCTTATTCATTATCCAGCTTTCACATGCACATGAGGCAATTGAAAACACCATGGCTTGGGTTACATGCACCTTAGCCTTCAAAGTGACGTCTTTGCTCTCCAGCACTTTAAAGAGATTTTTGTAGCAGATTTTCCCATTGAAATGCATCATCTGATCTCTTGACTATTGCTTCCATTGGTGTTGGTTGTGGATCCAAGTAATATGAAATCTTTGACAGTTTCAATCTTTTCTCCATTTATTGTGATGCTGCTTATTGGTCCAGTTGTGAGGATTTTTGTTTTCTTTATGTTGAGGTGTAATCTTTAATCTTCATCAGTAAGTGCTTCAAGCCTCAAAGTGAAGCTTTCAGCAAGCAAGGTTGTGTCATCTGCATATCACAGGTTGTTAATGAGTCTTCTTCCAATTCTGATGCCACACTCTTCTTCATATAGTCCATACTCTCATATTATTTGCTCAGCATATAGATTGAATAAGTATGGTGAAAGGATACAACCCTGACACACTCCCATGCTCTTTTTAAACTGTGCAGTTGTTCTGTTCAAATGACATCCTTCTGATCCATGATAGGTTCCTCATGAGCATAATTGAGTGTTCTAGAATTCCCATTCTTCTCAATGTTAGCCATAATTTGTTATGATCCACACAATTGAATACTTTTGCATAGTCAATAAAACACAAGTAAACATCTTTCTAGTATTCTTTGCTTTCAGCAAAGGTCCATCTGACATCAGCAATGATATCCGTCATTCCACGTCCACTTCTGAATCCATCTTGCATTTCAGGAAGTTGCCTGTCAATATACAGCTGCAACCATTTTTTAATTATCTTCAGCGAGATTTTACTTGTGTGTGATATTAATGATATTGTTTGATAACTTCCACATTCTGTGGCATCACCTTTCTATGGAATAGGTACAAATATGGATCTCTTCCAGTCAGTTGGTCTTCCAAATTTCTTTGCACAGATGAGTAAGTTCCTCCAATGCAGCATCCATTTGTTGAAACATCTCACTAAGTATTCCATCAATTCCTAGAGTCTTGTTTTTCACCAATTCCTTCAGTGCAGCTTTGACTTCTTCCTTCAATACCATCTGTTTTAGATCATATGCCACCCTCTGAAATGGATGAACATCAACCAATTCTTTTTGGTACAGTGATTCTTTGTATTCGTTCCATCTTCTCTTGATGTTTCCTGCATCAGTGAATAATTTTTCCATAGAACATTTCAATATTGCAATATTGTAACTCATAATGGCTTCTTAATGTTCTATTATATGAAGATCATAAGACATCCTGATTGTTCTTAAATTTTGCTAGTATAAATAATTGTTTGGGAGTCTGTTCTGGTTACTACTGTGTTGCTCTAACAGAAGATATACCACAAAAGGGATGCTTGAACAAATAGGAGTTTATTCTCTTACAGTTTGGAGGCTTTAAGTCCATCCACCTTTTTCTTTTTTGAGAAAAAAAAAAACTATATTAACATTTCATTTTTTATATAACTTCCATCTTATTCCTTTCTTTCCAGATTTACTCATCAACTCCTATTTCAGACTTGTTATCTTTCCTGAAGAAGCACTGGTAGAATAGCGCCTAAGGTATTTGACAACTAACCAGAAGGTTAGCAGTTCAAACTCACCAGCCACTGCACAGAAGGAAGATGAGGAAATCTACTTCTGTAAAGATCTACTGCCTTGGAAACCCAATGAGGGTTGCTATGAGTCAGAATTGACTCAATGGCAGTGGGTTTGGTTTTTTGGGTTTTTATCTTTCCTGAGCTTCTTATGTAGTTGTGACTATTAGTTGCTATCAAGTTGTCTCTGATTCATGGCAACCATATGCATAACAGAATGAAAGAGTGCCTGGTTCTGCACCATCTTCACAACTGTTAGTGTTTGAACCCATTTTTAAGTTCCTTAGATTGCTTAAAAAACATAAGTTTCCTCAAAGATTTTTTTTCTTTAGCATTTGTGCCTAGAAGTGCCATTAAAGAATAAGAACTACAGGAGAAAGGGAAAGAAGTTTTACATAAGAGATAGTGTTGAGTTTGGTTTTGCATATGTTAAGTTGAAGGTGTCAACTGGACAGTTAGGTGAGATATCTTAAAGGTTAGGCATACAGATTTTTAAATCACCAGCTTACACATAAGTTTTGAAAGCATAAATTTACATGTAAACCTGAAGGGACTAACTCCAGGTGAAGTAGCGTGAGAGGAGAAGGTAGCATAGTGGCTAAGACACTTGCCTGCTAACCAGACGGCTGGCAGTTCAAGCCCACCAGCCACTCCTCAGAAGGAAGGT
>NW_006921658.1:2123829-2131872 GCF_000298275.1 Orycteropus afer afer
CTTCCGTAGTGATACTGCCTCGGAAACCCAAGGAGGGGTCGCTATGAGTCGGGTTTGACTCGACGGCACATAACAACAACAACAACAACAATGAGCAAAAGTTCAAGAATGTGCGTTCATTCATTCAACAAATAATTTGTATGTAAAGAAGCCATCAGCAAAACCAGACAAAGCTGGTATTACTAAAGCAAAAGGAGATGGGAATATATAAGATTACATTAATACATAAAGGTTAAAAATAAGAACTTAAAAACATTGCTGGCACTAAGAAAGGGGTAAAAAGAAGACTGCAATAAGTTGAGGGGTGAACAAGAGGTGAGGATGCAGAAATGGAGAGAATAGACCCAGAGTCAGCTTCCTGAGCACATGCAGGCATACAGGGCCCCAGTCTTCACACTTGGTTTAATATTCTGCTATCACACTCGTGAAATTCTTAATAATTTTTTTAACAAGCAATCCTGCATTTTCATCTTGTACTATAAAAATCAGTCCTGTATAGACCATACTTAAAAGAAGCTTGACTCAGCAAGGAAAGAGAGATAAGACAATAGGTAACAGAAAGATGTACAGACAAGAGTCGGTTTTCCTACTTAATTATTATAGCCGTTGCTGTGTTTGTGGTTGATATTGGTATCTTAGAATGAGAAAACCATACAGGCTTAGGAAAAGAAGGAAATGGTTAAAAAGAGGTTACACATTCAAAAGAAAGAAAAGATTGATAATAGAGGAAAACAGCAAGGAAGAAAAGAAGGATGAGAACAAAAACCAGGTGGATACCTCATCCCTGAAAAAAAAGGGAAAAAGGTAAAGAGAGAGAGAAAGGAATGCAATTTTTTTTCTTACTGATTTTATTTCTCTAATGAAGAGAGAAAAATGTAATCTGTTCAATGAGGGAGGAAGAGGCAATTGTTGGATCAAACACTTGACAAGAAAAAGAATGTTTAATACCAGACGAAAATGGGAGAGGATATTTATTAAAAACAGTAAAAGAGTTAATATGTTACAGTGAGAGGTCCACTAATATTTTAATATTTTATGGACATGAACCTCAAACAAATTATTGAGTGAAAGAAGTCATATTTTTTGAGAAAAGAATAGATATTATTTCATTCCAGTCATATAAAATCTTAAATGCAAATTAACCTATAATGATTTAAAGAAAAAAACAAGAAAAGATCAGCAGTTGCCTAGGAATGGAGGAAGAGTAGGAAAAGAGGATAACCAAAGGGCACAATGAAACTGTTGAGGGCAGTGGACACATTCACTAGGTTGCTTATGGTGATAGTTTCATGGTTGTATACTTATGTCATAACTTATATTGTACCCTTATTAAATTGTACCATATAAATATGGGCAGTTTATTATCTGTCTATTGTAACTCAATAGAACTATTTTAATATTATGGGGTGAATAATTCTTTATGGGAGCTCTGGTAGCATAGTGCCTAAGTCACTTGACTGCTAACCAGAAGGCTGGCGGTTCAAACCTACCAGCCACTCCTCAGAAGAAAGATTGGGCAATCTACTTCCGTAGTGATACTGCCTCGGAAACCCAAGGAGGGGTCACTGACTCGGGATTGACTTGACAGCACATAACAACAATTCTCTATCATTTTCAGTCTACTTCAGTTTACTTCTCATCAATTCTGTGCAACAAATTACCCCTAGTAATGGAAACAGGGATTCATCAGTGACCCTGGACACTACTCTGCCTGGTATCTGATGCCTGGGAACATCAGAAGATGAACATTAAGACTATGTAGAGTTGGTATTGCATTTAGGTGCAATATTTCATAAGGAGATAATTACTCTCTCATTGACTAGAAGATGAGGATATCTTCTCATTTCCAAATAACAAGTATTGTGCAATTTTAGTGAGAAACTAGTCTACTCCCAGATATGCAGCAGGCACTTTCCTATCCACATATTAGATCCAGTACATCCATACCTACATCTGTTATTAAATCCTTTTCTGCAATATGGGAGGAAGTGGTGTGTCTCATTCCAAAGTTAAATCCTACTCCTGTACCTTCTGTCCTAGACGCACACTTCTTTCCTTCATTTACTATGTCTTTTGTTCCCCTAAGGAGCTCTGGCTGTGCAGTGGTTAAGGCATTTGGTTGTTAACCAAAAGGTCAGTGGTTCAAAACCACCAGCTGGTCCTCAGAAAAAAAGATGAAGTAGTTTGCTTCCATAAATATCTGCAGCCTTGGAAACCCAATGGGGGTCACTATGAGTCAGAATCAACTTGATGGCAGTGAGTTTGGGTTTTTCGGTTGTTGTTCCTCTGGTTTCTTCCCCTTCTGATTTGTCTCTGTACATATTGTTGTTGTTAGATGCCATGGAGTTGGCTCCAACTCATAGCGATCCTATGTACAACTGAACGAGACATTGCCAGTCCTGCGCCATCCTCACAATCCTTGCTGTGCTAGAGCCCATCATTGCAGCCACTGTGTCAGTCCATTTCTTTGAAGGTCTTCCCTTTTTACTGACCCTCTGCTATACCAAGCATGATATACTTCTCCAGAGAATGATCCCTTCTAACAACATGACCAAAGTATGTGACAAGAAGTCTGGCCATTCTCACTTTTAAGGGACATTTCATCTGCACTTCTTCCAGGATAGATTTGTTCATTCTTCTAGGAGTCTATGGTATTTTCAGTATTCTTCACAAACACCATAGTTCAAAAGCATCAATTCTTCTTTGGTCTTCTTTTTTCATTGTCCAGTTTTCACATAAATATGAGGTGATTGAAAACACCATAGCTTGGGTCAGGTGCACTTTAGTCTTCAAACTGACATCTTTGCTTTAAACACTTTAAAGAGAAATTTTGCAGCAGATTTGCAAATGCAGTATGTCATCTGATTTCTCTATTGCTCTTTCCATAGGATCAAGTGAAATGAAATCCTTGACAACTTCAGTATTTTCTCCATATTGTGATGTTGCTTATTGGCCCAATTGTGAGGATTTTTGTTTTCTTTATGTTGAAGTATAATCCATACTGAAGGCTGTAGTCTTTGATCTTCATCAGTAAGTGCTTCAAGTCATCTTCACTTTCAGCAAGCAAGGTTATGTCATCTGCATGTCACAGATCGTTGATGAGTCTACCAGCAATCCTGCTGCATTATTCTTCATAAAAAGTTATGATAAATAAGCTTCTCAGATTATTTGCTCAGCATACAGATTGAATCAGTATGGTGAAAGGATACAACCCTGAAACACACCTTTCCTGATTTTAAACCATGCAGTATCCCCAAGTTCTGTTCAAATGACTGCCTCTGGATTTATACACAGGTTCCTCACGAGCTCAATTAAGTGTTCTGGAATTCCCATACTTCCCAATGTTATCCATAATTTGCTATCATCCACACAGTCAAATGCCTTTGTATAGTCAATAAAACACAGGTAATCTTCTTTCTGGCATTCTTTGCTTTCAGCCAAGATCCATCTGACATCAGTAATGACATCCCTCGTTCCATACCCTCTTCTGAATTTAGTTTGAATTCCTGGCAGTTGCCTGTCAATATACTGCTGCAACCATTCTTTATCTTCAGCAAAATTTTCTTGCGTGTGATATTAATGACACATTCAATAATTTCCTCATTTTGCTAAACCATCTTTCTTTGAGATGGACACAAAATGGATCTCTTCCAGTCAGTTGGCCAGCTGGTTGTCTTCCAAATTTCTTGGCACAAATGAGAAAGCGCTTCTGGTGCTACATCATTTTGTTGAAACATTTCAATGTTTCAATTTCTGGAGGCTTGTTTTTGCCAATTCCTTCAGTGCAGCTTGGACTTTTTCCTTCTATTCCATTCTTTATCATGTGATACCTCCTGAAATGGTTGAACACCCATCAATTAATTTTTGGTACAGTGACTCTATGTATTCCCTCCATCTTCTTTTGATGTTTACTGCATCATTCAATATTTTGCTGGTAGAATCCTTTAATATAACAATTCGAGGCTTGAATATTTTCTTCAGTTCTTTCAACTTGAGAAATTACTTTTTGTTTTATAATTCCAGGTCTTTGAACACTTTTTTATAATAATTTACTTTGTCTTGTTGAGCTGCTCCTTGAAATCTCTGTTCAGCTCTTTTATTTCACCATTTCTTCCATTCACTTTAGCTACTCTCTATTCCAGAGCAAGTTTTGGGGTTTCTCCTGACATCCATTTTTTTTTTTTCTTCCTTTCCTGTCTTTTTATTGACCTTTTGTTTTATTCATATATGATGTTCTTGATGTCATCCCACAATTTCTCTGGCCTTCTGTAATTTGTGTTCAATGGATCAAATCTATTTTTCTGAGCAACTCTAAATTCACATAGGATATACTCATGGTTGTATTTTGGCTCTCATGGATTTGTTTTCATTTCCTTCAGCTTCAATTTGAACTTGCTTAACAATAATTGAGGGTCTGTTCCACAGTCAGCTCCTGACCTTGTTTAGGCTGATGATATTGAACTTCTCCACTGTCTTTTTCCATGTTGTTGTTGTTGTTATTTGCCGTCGAGTCAGCCCTGACTCATAGCGACCCCTCCTTTAGTTTCTGAGGCAGTATCACTATGGAAGTAGGATTGCCCAACCATCCTTCTGAGGAGGGGCTGGTGGGTTTGAACCGCCAACCTTCTGGTTAGCAATCAAGTGCCTTAGGCACTATGCTACCATATTCCGTCTGATGAGGTCCACATGTATAGTCCACTGTTTATGTTGTTGAAAAAAAGGTATTTGCAATTAATAACTTGTTAGTCTTGCAAAATTCTACTGTGTGGTCTCCAGCATCATTTCTTTCACAAAGGTGATATTTTACAACTATTGATGCTTCTTCTTTGTTTCAGGCTTTTGTATTCCAGTCACCAGTGATTATTAACACATCTTGATTGCATGTTTGGTCAATTTCAGACTGAAAAAATTGGTAAAATTTTCAATTTCTTCATCTTTAACTTTAGAGGTTTGTCCATAAATTTGAATAATAATAGTATTACCTGGTCTTTCTTGCAGGTGTATAGATATTATCCTATCACTAACAGTATTGTAATTCAGGAAAGATCTTGACATGCTCTTTTTGACAATGAATGTGATGCCATTCCTCTTTAATTTTTCATTCCTGGCATAGTAGACCATATGATTGTCCAATTCAAAATGGTGGATACCAGTCCATTTCAGTTCACTAATGCCTAATATAACTTCTATGTGTTCCATTTCATATTTGACAACTTGCAATTTTCCTAGATTTTATCCAGAATACTAGATATATTTCATGTTATGATTATTCATGAATATTTGCAGCAGTGTCTTCTTATTTGGAGTTGTTCCCTATCAGCAAATGAAGGTGCCGAAAGCTTTACTGCATTCACATCCATTAAGATCAATGCTAATTTGAGGAGGCAGCTCTCCCCTAGTCATATTTTGAGTGCCTTCCATGTGAGGGGCTCATCTTCCGGCATTATCTCAGACAATGTTTCACTGGTATTCATAGTTTTCTAGTAATATATCAGACAATGGCTCACTGATATTCAAAGAGTTTTCAGTGGCCCATTGTTTCAGAAGTGGAAGGCCTTGTTCTTCTTCCTCCTCTGATTTAGTCTGGAAGTCTGCTGAAACCTATCCACCAGCAGTGACCCTGCAGGTATTTAAAATGCTAGTGGCATAGCTTCAAGAATCACAGTAACACACAAGCCACCACAATACAACAGACTGACAGATGAGTGGTGGTCTCTGTACATAGTTTTTAAAATCAATTTTAAAATCTCCCTATATTATCCTATTTTGAGTGTGCCAGCAGCTTTCTATAGAAATCCTGATTACTACACTATCTAATCTCAAAATATCCCCACAATATGTGAAAAATTACACTGATTTAAGTTTACATGTTTCAAAGCACATAGAAATTCCAACTAGGAATTTCTGTTTCAAAGAAGAGATACTATGATTATCACCATAGTAAATCCCTTTAAGCTGCTTTGTGTACAGTTTATATATTGGCTTTTAATTTATTACATCTATCCAAACCTTCTATTTATTCAATCTTATCTGAAAAATAGCTCAGGCAAAGGATTAATTGTGTTCATTCAATAAAACACTTTAAAGTGTTGAAAAGAAATGAAATGTTTTACAGAAAAAAAAAAATATGTAGGAAGTAGTTAACATTTGTTTTGATGATAAAAACAGAATTTAAAAGCAATTAAGCAGCTGAAATGTAGTTTCTCAGAATGGCCTTCATTCATTTAAGCATCACTTGCCTAAATTTCAAAAACAAACATGTTTCCTGTCTCTTGTCTATTGATTTTTCAATCCACTCTTCAGACTGTCATCTAATAGATATTTGTTTAGCTACTAAGTGCCAGACATTGTCCTATCCCCTGAGGATTAAGCTGTTGTTGTTGTTGTTGTTGTTGTTATGTGCCATCGAGGATTGAGCAGATAATGTAATTACTCATTCCTATTAAAAAACCACCATTAACTTTCCACTGATTACAGAGTAGACCATCCCTACTCATTGGCAAGACAAAATCATCTTCCACAACCTGAGTCCAATTTATATCTAGAGTCATTTTATATCTAGAGTCATTTTCTATCAATCTTTTATGTCAGAAGTTAACATTTTGATCTTAGACTCTGTTATGGTTACCTAATACTGCTCCAGCAGGAAATATACCACAAATGGGATGGCCTTATCAAACAGGAGTTTATTCCCTTACAGTTTGGGAGGCTCGAAGTACAAGCTCAAAGTGCCAGGCTCTAGGGACTGGGTGAAAGTCCCTCGACCTTGGGCTTCAGCTTTGCCTCTTGCTCCAGGCCCACTGAAGCTAGAGGTATCTCTTCACTCAGGCAGCTACTGGGTGCTAAATCTAACAAGCCCAAAGCTGACAAATAAAATGACACAGTCGCGATGTTACCAAACCACATGGGAGGCCATTGATTCAAATCTATTGTAAGTGCTAAGGTTGGCAGAGCATGGTAGGCTGTTGAACAACAACTCAGTTACATGAAGGGTTCAAGTATCCCATAAGCTAGAGACCATTCCCAAAGCTGTTTATTATATACAGGAAGCAGACCACGTCCCTAAAGCAGCTACTCAGCTGTTTGTGGTAGGTCCCACCAAGGAGTTGATTGTCAGTCTCATCTTGGGGAATAACTAACATCAGCTGCCCAGCAATTCAACCAGGTCCAACCAAATTGACACACAAACATAACAACCACAGACTCTTTTACACTTTTAAAAGTTACTCATTAAAAAAAAAAAAAAAAAGTTTTTGATAGCTATGATACCAAAAACACAAGCAACCAAAGAAAAACTAGATACATTAGACTTCATCGGTATTAAAAACTTTTGTTTGTCAAAAGACACCATCAATAAAATTAAAATGCAACCCACAGAATGGTTGATCATATTTATGGATCATATATCAAATCAGGGTTCATATCAGAATATTTAAAGAAACCATACAATTCAATAATAAAGCACAAATAATTAAAAAATGAACAAAGAATTTGAATAGACATTTCTCCAAAGAAGACATACAAAAATGATCAAAATTAGCACCTGAAAAATACTCAACATAATTAGTTAACCAGGAAATTCAAATCAAACCCACAATGAAATATCACTTCACACCTGTTTGGAGGGCTATATTGAGTATTTAGGAGCTCTGGTGGTGCAGTGCCTAACACATTTGACTGCTAACCAGAAGACTGGTGGTTCAAACCCACCAGCCACTCCTCAGAAGGAAGGTTGGGCAATCTATTTCCGTAGTGATACCACCTAGGAACCAAGGAGGGGTCACTATCAGTCAGATCTGACTCAACAGCAGCGAGTCTTTTATTGGGTATTTTTTTAAAAAGGGGGCAGGGAGTGGATAACAATACTGGTGAGATTGTGGAGAAATTGGAACCCTCATATTTATTTGGTGGGCATATAAATGGTGCAGGTTTTATAAAAATATTTTGGTGGTCAAACTTAAGGGCCCTAATATTTGGTATAAATAGACTACCAAGCATAATTCAAAATGCACCAACAGCAGAAGAGAAGCCAGATGATTGGGA
>NW_006921658.1:2134812-2139190 GCF_000298275.1 Orycteropus afer afer
AGTTCTTTAAGTCAACTTCACTTGTTGTTGTTGTTGTTATTTGCCATCGAGTCGGCCCCGACTCATAGCGACCCCTCCTTGGGTTTCCGAGGCAGTATCATTACGGAAGTAGGAATGCCCAACCTTCCTTCCGAGGAGTGGCTGATGGGTTTGAACCACCAGCCTTCTGGTTAGCAGTCCAGTGTCTTTGGCACTATGCTACCAGAGCTCCTTCAACTTCACTTACAGCAAGCAAAGTTGTGTCATCTGCATTTCACTGGTTGTTGGTGGTTCTTCCCCCAACTCTGATGTTGCATTCTTTTTTCCTATAATCCATCTTCTCAGGTTATTTGCTCAACATCCAGATTGAATAAATATGGTGAAAGGATACAACCCTGACACACACCCTTACTAATTTTAAACTATATAGTATCCTCTTGTTCTGTTTGAACAACAGCCTCTTGGTCTTAGTATATGGTATATTGAAGAACTTTTTATGCATTAAAAAAATAATATAAAAAAAAACTTTAAAGGAACACATACAGGTATACTAAAATATTTTTAACATAATAATACAGTAAAATATAATATTTTGATGCACTGCTTCCATAAATATTTACAGCCTTGGAAACTCTATGGGGCAGTTTTACTTTATCCTTTTGGGTCACTGGGGAGTCTGGTGGCATAGTACCTAAGGCATCTGACTGCTAACCAGTAGGCTGGTGGTTCAAACCTACCAGCCACTCCTTGGAAGGAAGATTGGGCAATCTACTTCTGTAGTGATATTGCCTTGGAAACCCAAGGAGGGGTCACTATGAGTCGTATCCGACTCCATGGCAGTGAGTTTGATTGATTGTTTGTTTGTTTGTTTTTTTCTACAGGGTCACTGTAGCTCTGGTGGACTAGTGGTTAAAGCATTCAGCTGCTAACCAAAAGGTCTGTAGTTTGAACCCACCAGCCAGTCCATGGAAGAAAGGTGAGGCAGTCTGCTTCCATAATGATTTACATCTTTGGAAACCCTACGGGGCACTTCTAATCTGTCTTATAGGGTCACTATGAGTTGGAATTGACTCAATGACAGTACGTATAGAGTTACCATGAGTTGGAATCAACTCAATAGCAATGAGTTTGTTTTGTTTTGTTTGCTGTCTAGAAAGTAATGTCCCCCTTCCTCTCATTCCTATCCCCGGTAAACACCAATGAATGCTGTTTTATGTATTTATACCTATTCTTGCCTTCTTATAAATGTGCAATCATACAAAATTTGTCCTTTTGTGAATGACTTATTTCACTCAGCATAATACTCTCCAGATTCATTTTGTGAACTCATAATTATTCTTTATAGCTACATAGTACTTCATTGTATGTACATACCACATTATGTTTATCCATTCATCCTTTCATGGGTATTTAGATTGTTTCCATCTTTTTGTATTGTGAATCACACAGCAATGAACATATGTGTACATATGCCTATTGGTATCACTGCTATTAGATTTCTAGAGCACATACTTAAGAGTGGCATTGCTAGAGCATAAGATATTTCTATTTCAAGCTTTTCAGGAAGCACTATATCATTTTCCATTGTTGTTGTTGTTGTTATTTGCCAACAAGTCGCCCCCGACTCATAGTGACCCCTCCTTGGGTTACCGAGGCAGAATCACTACGGAAGTAGGATTGCCCAACCTTCCTTCCGAGGAGCGGCTGGTGGATTTGAACCCCCAGCCTTCTGGTTAGCAGTCAAGTGCCTTAGGCACTATGCTACCAGAGCTCCTTCATTTTCCATAGTGGTTTAAAATCAAGAAGGAAATGCATCAGGGTTGTATCATTTCACCATACTTATTCAATCTGTATGCTGAGCAAATCCATGAGGTGGACTATATGAAGAAGAATGTGGCATCAGGATTGGAGGAAGAATCATTAACAACCTGTGATACGCTGACAACACAACATTGCTTGCTGAAAGTGAGGATGACTTGAAGTATTTACTGATTACCAGTCTTCCTTCCGCAGTGTGGTGGTTACTAAAAAATTGAAGATTGAAAAATACAGTCTGCAGTATGGATTACATCTCAATATAAAGAAAATAAAAATCCTCAGAACTGGACCTATAAGCAGCATCACAATAAATGGAGAAAAGACTGAAGTTGTCAAAGACTTCACCTTGCTTGGTTTTACAATCAACACCAATGGAAGCAGCACTCAGGACATCAGACGACGTATAACATTGGGCAAAATGGCTGCAAAGGATCTCTTTCAAGTGCTGAAGAGCAAAGATGTCTCCTTGAGGACTAAGGTGTGCCTGACACAAGCCATGATATTTTCAGTTGCCTCATATGCATATGACAGCTGGACAATGAATAAGGAAGACCAAAGAAAAGTGGTCGCTTTTGAGCTGGGATGTTGGTGAAGAATGCTGAAAGTGCCATGGACTGCTAAAAGAACTAACAGATCTGTCCTGCAAGAATGCTCCTTGGAAGCAAGAATGGCCAGACTTTGTCTCACCTACTTTGGTCATGTTGTCAGAAGGGACCATTCCCTGGAGAAGGATATCATGCTTGGTAAGGTGGAGGGTTGATGAAGGAGGGGAAGGCCCTCAAAAAGATGGATTGACACAGTGGCTGTGGTGATGGACTCAAGTGTATCAGGGATCTTGGAGCTGGAGTGGAACCATGCAGTGTTTCATTCTGCTGTGCTATGAGTTGGAGACAACTCAATGGCACTTAACAACAGCAACAATAATGATTGTACCATTTTACAATCCCAACAGCAGGATATAAGGGTTCCAATCTCCACACAACCTCACCAGCATTTGTTGCTTTCTGTTTTGTTTTATCAATGCAATTTTTGAGGGGTGATTATAGCTTTGATTTGCATCTCTGGTGGCCAGTAATTGTGAGCCTCTTTTGAAGTGGTTGCTGACTGCTTGAATATCCTCTTTGGTGATGTGTCTGTTCCTGTCCTTGTTTCATTTTGCATTCATATCTTTGCCCATTTTTCAATTGGATTGTTTGTGTTTTTGCTGTTGAGTTGTTGAAGTTTCATATGTATTTTGGAGATTAGACCCTTATCAGGTATGTTGTCCCCAAAGATTTTTTTCCAAGTCTATTGGTTCTCTTTTTATTCTTTTGATAAATTCTTTTGATGCACATTAAGTATTTAATTTTCAGGAGGTCCCAATTATCTAATTTAGCTTCTGTTCCTCATGCAAATAATGTTTCAGAAAAACTGCTGTGCTGATCTTTGTTAATATAAAATACTTCCTAAATGTAGCAAGCTGATCCACCAAAGAGCTGAAAGCCAAATGAGTATGTATGTGTAATTCATCTTAATTAAATTCACAGTTGTGTTTGATAATTCATTTCTGGGGGAAAAAATAGGTCTCATAATTTTGCCACTATCTTCTGGGAACTTCATATTTTTAGTTTTAATATTTAGACTTTTTATTCATTTTTAGGAGCTCTGGTAGCATAGTACCTAAGGCACTTGACTGCTAACCAGAAGGCTGGTGGTTCAAACCCACCTGCCGCTCCTCGGAAGGAAAGTTGGGCATTCCTACTCCCGTAGTGATACTGCCTCGGAAACCCAAGGAGGGGTCACTATGAGTCGGGGTCGACTCGATGGCAAATAACAACAACAACAACAACAACATTTATTTTTAGTTAGTTTTCATATATGGTGTGAGGTATGGATCCTACTTCATTTTTCTACAAATGGATATACAGTTTCCCAGGACCATTTGTTAACAAGATTGTTTCCTCCACACTGAATGGACTTCAACCTCTTGTCAAAAATCAGTTATTTGTGGATGGAAGGATTTACTTCTGTTTTCTCAATTCCATTCCATCAGTCTCTGTGTCTGTCATTGAACCAGGACCAGGCTGATTTGACTACTATGGCTGTGTACCATATTTTAAGATACGAAAATACAAGGAAGGAGATAATAATTAACAGTAATAATTTCTGGGTGGTTGGATGATGAGTGAACTTGATTATCTTCATTTTGCTTATTTATATTTTGCTAATCAGCCACTCCGTGGAAGAAAAATGAGGCAGTCTGCTTCCATAAAGATTTACAGCATTGAAAACTCAACAGGGGTCACTGAGTCAAAATCAACTAGATGGCAGTGAGTGTGCTTTTTAGAGTTTGGAATCTATTATTTCTTTTTTCTGCAATGACATGTCTAATAAAAAAAAGAATAAATAAGAACAATGCTATATATTAATCTCAGTTTTCTAGGTATATAACAATTTGTTTAAGGTATCTGAAGAGTACTCAATTTCATATCATCCTTATTTTATGTTGTTGTTGTTGTTGTTAAGTGCCATCGAGTCGTTTCCGACTCATAGTGACCCCATGCACAGCAGAACGAAACACTGCCCGATCCCGCACCAGCCC
>NW_006921658.1:2142130-2191851 GCF_000298275.1 Orycteropus afer afer
CCTGCTCTTCCAGCCTGCTACTCTGGGCGTCCCTGCGTTGTCGCTCCTCACCTGTAACCCTGGGGCTGACTGCTTTTCTGTCTGGGTTCAAGGCTTTTATAGTTTTATAGTTTGGGTTTAGTCATTCAATCTTTTTATTGTCATTACATAATTTTATATAAAGGGTCCCTTAGTTATATTAAGGGGAGCTCTGGTAGCATGATGCCTAAGGCACTTAGCTGCTAACCAGAAGGCTGGCGATTCAAACCCACCAGCCACTCCTCGAAAGGAAGGTTGGGCAATCCTACTTCTGTAGTGATGCTGCCTCAGAAACCCAAGGAGGGGTCGCTATGAGTCTGGGCTGACTTGACAGCACATAACAACAACAACATATATTTTAAGATGGCAACTGGGCTCCTACAGCAATCAGATTCCAATTATCCCTGAGTGGTACAAATGGCTTGTGCTCTATTATGAACCTAAAGGTTAGTAGTTCGAACACAACAAGTGATACCACAGAAGAAAGAGCTGGTAATCTGGTTCTATAAAGATTACAGTCAAGAAAATCCTATGCAGCATTTCAATAATATACCATGTGAGGTTGCCATGAGTCAGAATTGACTCAGTGGCAATGGTTTTGGCTTGGCTTAATGCATAAACTGCCATAAGAATTTTTTTCTGTCTGTTTTGCAGAAGGTCGTGGGACATAAATTACAGCCACAGAGTGGGTGCCAAATAATGATTTATCGAATGCATAACTGTATGATAGTTAGAGTACTTAATTATTAAATAAAAAAAAAAAATATTGTCCCTTGCTGTAAACTGAAGTAAAAAATAGTATAGAAATAATAGTTTCTTTCAGAAAAACTGCTGTGCTGATCTTTGTTAATATAAAATACTTTCTAAATGTAGCAAGCTGATCCACTAAAGAGCTGAACGCCAAGTGTGTATGTATGTATAATTCATCTTAATTAATTTCACAGAAAACATTGAACAGTTGAAACACACACTGCTATGGACAGTAACAGGATACTTAATTACTAGGCCAATGAATTTTTGAAAATAATACATTGTAGAACTTACTAGACTATCCCAAATGAAAATAAATCTTTATTAAAAAAATTTTGTGAAACTCATCCATCCGCCTTCACATACTTCAAATTTACATGGCTAGAAATAAATCCAGGACTCTGGTAGCATAGTGGCTAAGGCACTTGACTGCTAACCAGAAGGCTGGTGGTTCAAACCCACCAGTCACTCCTCGGAAGGAAGATGGGGCAATCTACTTCCATAGTGATACTGCCTCGGAACCCCAAGGAGGGGTCGCTATGAGTCAGGTCCAATTCGATGGCACATAACAACAACACTACTCACACATAGCCAGAGTTCCTTCCATTTCCAGTCTTTTCTCTATTAGTCCACAGCCATCAAGTTGATTCTGACATAGTGACCCTCATTGAGTTCCCCAGGCTATAAATCTTTACAGAAGCAGACTACCTCATCTTCCTCCCATGGAGCAACAGATGGGTTTGAACCACCAACCTTCTGGTTAGCACCAAATGCCTTACCCACTGTGCCACCAGTGCTCCTTCTTTTCTCTGTTGAAAGGCTCTATATTTTCATAGTTATAATCAACTAATTATATGGAAATGAATATCTCTTGAAATGATTTTCCCAAGGATGAAATCAGGCATGTTTGGAAGGGAAATAGGTAACTTTCTAACCCTTTGTTCTATAAAAAAGCATAAACAGAGATGAGGAAAAATTATGAAGTAACAAAACAGTTAAGAGATTCCAAACACTTGATTTTAGCACTAAGGATGCACAACATGGTATTTGCTGTATAAAGACTGTATTTATAAGAAAATTCAGATCTTGGAATCCTCTGGAGTAAATGGTTCCCATTTAATTTTTAATTCATAGGAAAAACATTTATCTCATAGCTTAAAAATGTTTTCTAAATGAAATACATAAAATACTTATAAAGGAAATAAATTGATTAATCCAATAATATAATTATAAACCATAATATCTATACATTTGAGTATTTGATTGATTAATTTTATTACCATCTAATTTGAAGAGAAATAATCTTTCTCAAAGGATTTAGATTCAAACCAGAGCTTAAAAACATTTTTTCCCAGTAGTTTTGTTTCTGTACTTAAAAAAAAAAATCCCATAAAAACAAATGGGACTCTGGAATACAGCTGTCCTTGTCAGCATTCCAAAAATTAAAGTTCTGATTTGCCTTGGCCAGGAACACTCTAGAAATAATGAAACCCAGCTTTCACATGGAACATTAACATGCTTAAAAGAATCTGTCAGAATTGTTCTCATTGGACAAACCATGCATATCTCTTTACCAAATCAAAAGTGAAATAACTAAATGCTGAAAAATAATTAGATATAACTACAGAAAAGCACAGTTCTTTAATCTGTCAAATATTAGTGTATTAAAAACTCTTTGTTCCCATATTTGAAACTGAATGCTCAGCAGTTTAGTAACTGTGTGCAGGTGATGATAACTACTAATTTTTACTGAGTGCTAAATTCAAATATTTTCTTTACATTTTTATTTCTTTTTATCTTCACAACAATTCTAGGAGTATAATACCATCACCATTTTAGATGAGGGAACTGAGACAGAGAGGTTAAATACTTTGCCCCAAATATTCATTTACACTATGCTTCATAATTGACTCAATGGCTATGGGTTTGGTTTGGTTTTTGCTTAATACTAAAAGAGTATTGTGTACCTGAAATTCAATTTGGCACCTATATTTTACCTTTCGCAATCTCGTGGTGCAGTGCCTAAGGCATTTGGCTGCTAACTAGAAGGTTGGTGGTTCAAACCCAACAGTTGCTCCTCAGAAGGAAGATCTACTTCCATAAAGTCTACTTGATGCAATCTACTTCCATAAAGATTTACCACCTTGAAAACCCAATGGGGGTTGCTATAAATTGGAACCGACTTAATGGCAATGAATTTGGTTTTCATTTTTAAGTGATAATCTAGATTTGAACAATAACAAAAAAAGTTGTTGATTCCAACTCATGACGACCCCGTGTGCTTCAGAGTACAACTGTGCTCCATAAGGAGCATGTCTGTGATGTTTTTGGAAGTAGATGACCAGGGCTCTCTTTCAAGATGCTTCTGGGTGGCTTTGAATTGCCCACCTTTCCATTAGTAGCCAAGCACTGTAACACTTGTGCAATGCCCAGACTCCATATTTGAACCAAGAAGCTATATCTGAACCCAGTGCCAAGTGCTTGAAGTTCTTAAAGAATAAGGATAAATTTTTGTAGTCGTGTTTCTCCAGGTAGCTGTGGATCAGTCTCTCTCTCTTACATCACTTTTCTGTTTGCTTTGTTTTTAACAAAAAAATGGTTTCAAATCATGTTTATGATAAAATATTGCCACAGTGTAAGAGCCCCATTTTAAAACCTAATGGCAAGTTTAGAAGTTTTATCAAGTCCCTTGGGATATTCACAATGTCATTAAATTTCATTTAATCCTCTTAATTCTGAATCCTCTTTTATCCATAAGTTTAAGTAACTCAGTAACCTGCCTCACAGCAAATAGCTACTTAGTGTATAGATGAGATTTTGTATCACTCAGGTTGAAACTCACACATTATTTTTCTGATTTCCATGTTCTTCAATAAACTGAAACATATTTGTGTCACCAGGTTTGTAGTAAAGAAGAAACAAATACAAATCTAACAAATCAGAGTGATTACATATTTAGTTTGAAGCTCAATTGGATATAAGCAGCTTTATGAAAAGTCCTGTACTCTTTAGAATTGGATTTATAAATTCCAAGTAATCTCAACCTAACAAGTGGTTCATATGCAATTTCAAATGCCTTGTTTTCCCCCTTAAGATAGAAATCCAAGAGCCTGAGTGTAGCCTAGCTAATTAGGTCTGTGTCATACAATAGCTCTTTTGTTTAAATCTGTGCCTTCTCACCCAGATGATAAAAAGCAATTTCAGTTCAAGACTTTTACTTAATTGGTTTGCACCCTCATGGGGACCTCCTGGGCTCCTCCTGCACACCCCCACATCTGAGTATAGGAACAATTCTTTGCCTCCCAGCAAAGCATTGTTCTTCCAAGATTTATGCATGGCTTTCATGTTCACCCATTGAATTAAATCTAAAAGCTTTGCTCCTTTTAGCTTCAACTACCTTCCCTGAGGAAAGCACAGCTTTGGAAACTTCTGCATGTCAAAGGAAGTTTGTTTACCATTAGAAAAGTCCAGCAAAATTAAGAGTGAAGCAATTCTTTTGTACCCTTTGGCAGCCCTATGGCTAAGGGCCCCCAGTCACAATAGCTCCAGTCACTCAACCTTGGAAAGCAAGACTTAACATCCAAAAATTAATCATGGCAAAATCTTTCCACTTTAAAAGGTTAACTTTTTATATATTCTACTGTTACCCATGTAAACAAGCAAGCCCCTAATTTAGCAAATATTGTCTTATTTTACAAAACATATGGTGATACAATTTTGGAACTAAAGATTTTATTTATCATTTTTTCCATCTGTTTCATTTTTTCCAGAATTTAAAAGAAGGCCCAAGAGGGTTCAAGTGTCTTTTCCAGTTAGCAGTAGCATGGGTCTAGAACTTAGATTTCGAATTATTTTCTAGTATATACACAAAACCTATATTGAAAAGGAAGAGAGGGGAGGGAAAAAAAAAAACTCTGTTAAAAACTTGGGTCACATTTAATGGTAAATCTGGCTCCAAGAGACTCTGAGGATGAGAAAGTGACTGTGAAAGGAAGTACAGTAAATGGCACTTAATCAAATAAATTCTCTGAGTGATAGAACACTAGAATAATGAAATACTGACATGAATAATCCTTTGACTAGAGCTATTTTCCCCCTTCAGATGGTTCAGATTTGCTAGTATGTACCACCCAACTGAAGGAACAACACACCCTTATTTTGTAAAGAATGGCCACTCTATTCTGTCCAGAGACCCATCAGCCAGTGTATTCACATCTGTGAGGTAGCAAACAAACATCATGGAAACCAAGAAAAAAATTAGAAAGCAACTAAGACTTCACCTTTGTTTTTATTATTTCTAAAGTTAAAAGGGTTAGCAATTCAGGCAAATACAGTGTTATTTACTAATCACTATGGAAAATAGTACAGCACTTCCTTGAAAAGCTAGAAATAGAAATACTATACAATCCAAAAATCCCCCTCGTAGGTATATATCCTAGAAAAATAAGAACAGTAACACAAATAGACATATACATGTACCCACGTTCACTGCAGCGTGACTCAATAGCAAAACAATGGAAATAACCTCAGTGTCCATCAACAGATGAATAGATAAACAAATTGTGGCACATACATACAATGGAATACGATCCAATGATGAATAATGATGAATCTGTGAAACATCTCACGTATAGATGCATCTGGAAGTCATGCTGAGTGGAAGAAGGCAATCACAAAAGGGCAAATATTGTACAAGACCACTATCATAAAAAGTGAAGAATGGGTTCACACCCAAAAAGAAACACTCTTTGATGTTACCAGGGATGGGAAGGAAGAAGAATTATTGACTAATAGTAAACTCAACAAAACCCAAAGCTGTCAAGTCCATTTCAACCTATCACAACCCTATAGGACAGAGTAGAAATGCCCACAGTGTTTCCAAGGCTCTAATCTTTATAAAAGCAAATTGTCTCATCTTTCTCCCACAGAACGTTTCCTGGTTTTAAAACACATTTTGTTAGTCACCAAGCACTTAACCACTGCACCACCAGGATTCTTTAACAAGAGTTCTGATAAAGGGAAGACAATACACACCATGAAGGAAGTCAATACAATGTGACCGAGGCAAAGGGAGACACTGGGAAGTAAACAAGAATAAAGGACAACTACAACAAATACTATGACATATATAATCCTGCAAAAACAATAACAAACAATAAATTTTGAGTGGATGCATATGTAGATATGTATGCTAAATAGGTGTGAAAGGTCATATGGGACTATACTCACATTCATATATACACATTGTTTTGGTTACTTTGTGCTGCTCTAACAGAAATACCACAAACAGGTGGCTTGAACAAACAGGATTTTATTCCCTTACAATTTTGAAGGGTAGAAGTCCAAGTTCAAAGTGTCAGGCTCTAGGGGCCAGGTGAAAGGCCCTCACCTTGGGCTTCAGCTCTGCCTCTTGCTCCCAGCCCACTGAAGCTGGGGGCTTTCTTCATTCAGGCAGCTGCTGGTTGCTGAGGCTGACAAACCCCAGGGGGACAAGTAAAAAGACACAGTCCCAATATTACCAAACCACATGGCAGGCCACTGATTCAAGTCCATTAAGTGTCTCAAGATTGGCAAACAACACGGCAGGCTGCTAAATGAGACTCAGCTACATGTAGAGCTCCAGCATGCCAAAGCTACCGACCTTTCCTAAAGCTTCTCCTTATTTCCTGGGAACAGACCACCTCCCTAAGGCAACTACTCAGCTCAGCTGCTCACAGTAGATTCCACATGGAGTTGTTTACCAATCTCGTCATGAGGAATAACTACATCCAGCTCCCCAGCCACTCAAAACCAGGCCCAGCCAAGTTGACACATAATCTCAACTACCACGCATATGATTGTGGATTTTTCTACACACATATTTGTACGAGCTACATGTATATTCGTATATCCATAATAGAGTACATAGGGGGCACAGTTATGGAAGCTTCTGGACAAAACCAAACACTTCATGAGACTATGTTACTGGGCTTGAAGGACAAGGAGCATTGTCTTGTGACACATCTACATCAATTAGCAACACATAGTACATAAAGATCAACCATTAATCTGTCATTTGTCATACTGTGGTGGCTTGTATGTTACTGTGAGGCTGGAGGCTATGCCACCAGTATTTCAAATACCAGCAGGGTCACCCGTGGTGGATAGGTTTCAGCAGAGCCTCCAGACTAAGACAGACTGGGGAAAAGAATTGGGCCTATCCATTTCTGAAAAAATTTGTGACAGAAAACCTTATGAATAGCAGTGAAACACTATCTGATGTATTATGAGAAAACTTTACGAATAGCCTTGAAACATTGTCTGATACAGTTCAGGAAGATGAACCCCTCATGTCAGAAGCACTCAAAATACCACTGAGGAAGATCCTCTTCAAAGTAGAATCAACATTCATGATGTACATGGAGCAAAGCTTTTGGGACCTCCATTTGCTGGTGGGGCATGGCACAAAATGGGAAGAAACAACTGCAAACATTCACTAATAATTGGAATGTGGAATTACGAAGCATGAATCTAGGAAAACTGGAAGTTGTCAAAAATGAAATGGAATGCTTAAAGATTAGTATCCTGGGCATTAGTGAGTTGAAATTGGCCAGTATTGGCTATTATGAATCAGACAATCATACAGCCTACTATGATGGAATGACAAATTGAATAGGAATGGCATCACATTCATCATTAAAAAGAACATTTCAAGATCAACCCTGCAGTACAATGATGTCAGTGATAGGATAATATCTATACACCGACGAGAAGACCAGTTAATACCACTATCATTCAAACTTACACACCAACTACTAAAGCCAAAGATGAAGCAATTGAAGATTTTCACCAACCTCTGCAGTCTGAAATTGGTCATTTGCAATCAAGATGTACTGATTATTATTGATGATTGAATTGAGAAAGTCGAAAACAAAAGAATTGAACAGAAGGGTGGCTCAAGAAGACAAAGTAAAGTATTATAATGAATTACGCAAAGACCAGGAGTTAGAAAACCAAAAGGGAAGAAGAGCACACTTGACATTTCTCAAGCTGAAAGAACTGAAGAAAAAATTCAAACCTCAAGTTGCAGTACTGAAGGATTACACAGGCAAAATATTGAATGGTATAGGAAGCATCAAAAGAAGACAGAAGGAATACAAAAAGTCACTGTACCAAAAAACTTGGTTGACATTCAGCCATTTCAGGAGGTAGCAGATGATCAACAACCACTGGTACTGAAGGAAGAAGTCCAAGCTGCAATGAACCAACTGATGAAAAACAAAGCTCCAGGAATTGATGAAATACTCATTGAGATCTTTCAACAAACAGATGCAGTGCTGAAGGCACTTACTCATTTATTCCAAGAAATTTGAAAGACGTCTACTTGGCCAAGTGACTGGACAAGATCAATATTTGTGCTCATTCCAAAGAAAGGTGATCCAAAAGAATGTGGAAATTATCAAACAATGTCATTAATATCACACACAAGTAAAATTTTGCTAACGATAATTCAAAAACTACTGTAGCAGTAGATTGACAGGGTACTTCCAGAAATTCAAGCTGGATTCAGAAGAGGATGTCAAATGAGGAATATCATTGCTTATGTCAGATGGATCTTCACTGACAGCAAAGAATACCAGAAAGATGTGTTTTATTGAGTATACAAAGGCATTGACTGTGTGGATCATAACAAATTATGGTTAACATTTTGAAGAAGAGGAATTCCAGAACACTTAATTGTGCTCATGAAGAACCTGCATATAGACCAAGAAGCTGTCATTTGAACAGAACAAGGGGATATTGCATGGTTTAAAATCAGGAAAGGTATGCATCAGGGTTGTCTCCTTTCAGCATTCTTACTCAATATGTATGCTGAGCAAGTCATCTGAGAAGCTGGATTACATGAAGAAGAATCCAGCATCAGAATTGGAGGAAGACATATTAACAACCTGCAATATGCAGATGACACAACCTTGCTTGCTGAAAATGAAGATGAGTTGAAGCAGTTATTGATGAATATCAAAGACTACAGTCTTCAGTATGGATTATACTTCAACATAAAGAAAACAAAATTCTCACAACTGGACCAATAAGCAGCATCACAATAAATGGATAAGAAATTGAATTTGTCAAGGATATCGTATTACTTGGATCCACAATCAATGCTCATGGAACCTGTGGTCAAGAAATCAGATGTTGTATTTCAATAGGTAAATCTGCTTCAAAAGACCTCTTTAAAGTGTTAAGAAGCATAGATGTCACTTTGAACACTAAGGTGTGGCTAACCCAAGCCAAGGTATTTTCTGTCACCTCATATGCGTGTGAAAGCTGGATAATGAATAAGGAAGACCAAAAAAGAGTTGATGCCTTTGAATTTTGGTGTTGGCGAAGAATACTGAAAATATCATGGACTGCCAGAGGAACAAACAAATCTGTCCTGGAAGAATTACTGCCAGAATGCTCCTTGGAAATGAGAATGGCCAGACTTCTCACCAACTTTGCTCATGTTATCAGAAGGGAACAGACTTACTGGTCTGATAGAGATTGGAAGAACCCCTGAGATGATTGTCTTACTTCACCCTTCTAATGCAGAACTGAAGCCACTCCCTCAAGCAAATATTAAACTGGCCTCTGAAATAAACAGTAGCATCCATGAGGAATGTGTTCCTTAGAATAGTCAGCTATAAGAGACCAAAATAGCAACATATGCCCAAAAACAAAGATGAGAAGGCAAGGAGGGACAGGAAAATCTGACAAAACAGGGAACCCAGGGTGGAAATGGGGAGAGTACTGATACGTGGCAGATATTGCAACCAATGTCACAGAACAATTTCAATTGTTGAATGGAAAATAATTTACTGTGCAAATGTTCACCTAAAGCATAATAAAATATTCACCAAAAAAAAAAAAAAAAAAACCTAGTGGCATAGTTTCAAGCATCATATAAACACACAAGCCACCACAGTGTAACAAACTAACAGACAAGTCCCTAGGGGCTACTATATGCACCAAAAGGAACCCAAGAACTATGAACAGCCACTGATATACCATTGAACCCCACCACTGCCCATGATTATTTTTGTTTGTTTTTCCTAAATAGGGAGGGAGTTAAATGGGAGACGTCCATAATTACATCCCTCTCTAGAAAAAAGTATCATCACAATTGTGAATGTCGCATTTACTTTTAGGACCTGCAGTTTTGTTGACAAAATAAGAGAGAAATGATGTGGGTGAAGTTTATGTCTGTGCTATACCGTGATACCTGGGACTCTACTGACAAGATAAGCACTGTGGGGCTTCTAGAATGATAAGAGGTAAAGCCTCTTAGTTTGGAAACCTGTGAGCAGCACCAGTATATTTCTAGTTGATTTTCAGGCTCTTCCTTTTTGGTTTTGTTTTCAAGTCTCCTCAGGTTCTGTATCAGGCCTTTGTTGTTGTTGTTGTTGTTGTTATTTGCCATCGAGTCGGCCCAGACTCATAGCGACCCCTCCTTGGGTTTCCGAGGCAGTATCACTACGGAAGTAGGAATGCCCAACCTTCCTTCCAAGGAGTGGCTGGCGGGTTTGAACCGCCAGCCTTCTGGTTAGCAGTCAAGTGCCTTAGGCACTATGCTACCAGAGCTCCTATATCAGGCCTTTAGCTGCTGCTATTAACCAGAGCTCACATCTATGCAGAAAAATTATTCAAGGTATGGTGCTGTCGGTGTGGCAAAAAAAAAAAAAAGGAAAGAAAAAGAAAACAAAGGGAGCTCTGGTGGGCAATTTACTGAAAAACTAAACTACAAACAATGCAATGTGTGTGTGAGTTAACATTTAATCTATATCTCAGTGTGATTAATTAACAAATATGAGCTCTGGTGGCGTAGTGCCTAAGGCATTTGACAGCTAACCAGAAGGCTGGCAGTTCAAACCAACCAGACCTTCAAAAGTGAATGAAGAATTGCTTGGGCCCCTTTGCAAGAACAGTAGCACACATGGCCTACAGTTCCATTGGTCCTGGGTCCCTCCAAATCTCAACTGGGCTGATTCTGCCATCAGAATGTCCCTGTGCCTGCCTCAGATTGAGGTTTTCATGGTAGGTGCTGGTCAGAGTGCCTGATTAGGACAAACACTAAGAACCAGTTGTGTGACACTATTGGTCTTTTGCCAATAAATAGTACTAGACGCAGCAGGATTTTTCACTGTAAAATAAAGGTTTTATAGGAGGGGAGGAATCTCTGGGTGGTGAAAATGGTGAGTGTACTCAGCTGCTAACTAAAAGGTTGGAAGTTTGAGTCCCTCCAGAGGCACTTTGGAAGAAAGGCTTGGTGATCTACTTCCAAAAGTCAGCCAATGAAAATCTATCAGCACAGTTCTACTCAAATAAGCATAAGTTCACCATGAGTTAAAATTAACTTGAAGGCAATTGTTTTATAGGAGGGGACCCATAGCCCCAATACCTTTAACCATCAGAGGCTAGTAAGAGTACTTTTCAAAAGAACCTGACAATTGCTGAGTGGCCAAATCAACTTTGGACTGTGTGCAGCACAAAAGGAGACAATTCAACAAAAGAGAAACTTTGCAGGGAGAAAATTAGAGAGCGATATATTCTCTAAGTTATCTTTGTCATCAAAGATACTCCTTGTAGTCATAGTGCTGGACAGAATCATCTAGCCAAACTGGGTCTCCTTTTTTCCTGTTCCCCTGGTTTCAATCAATACATGAACTAAAATGGATTGTGAGAAATAGAATTACCTCGAGAGAATAAGGGCTAACATTCCTATTACTACCACTAAATTTACCCTTAAAGATTAACACAACTTTGGAATCAGTTAGACCTGAATTCAAATTTTCCTTCTATTATTGCAAGTTTTTAACTTTTCTGAACTACAATAAATCATTCATAAATAAATTTTTTAATATTTAATATTATCTATCTTACATGGTTGTTTATAATGTTTAAAAGCATCTAGAAGAGTGCCTAGCACATAGTCTGTGCTCAATAGATGAAAGATTTGTGGTTTGTTGTTGTTGTTGTTGTTACTGATCTTATTATTGTGGATAATAACAGTGTCACTTATCAGGAGTTTGTACCCAGAGGAATACTTCCCTTCAAAAAAGATAAAAGAACTTAGAAAGCCATGATTGCTGTAAATAACATATTCCTATCAATAAAAATAAATAATGTAATGTGATGTATCATCACTCCACTGCCTGGGAGGAAGAAATAGAATAAAATTCTGGTTTTCTTCACAATGTGACAAGAATGTATATATACATTTTGAAACTAGGAACTACTCATCTTAATTGTCAGGAAAAGAAGTAAATGATTAGCTCAAGAGAGCATTTCTGTTCTATTTCCTCTTGAGTTAGATACTTGCTACTTAAAGTTTGGCCCCAAGACCAGCAGCATTGGCATAGCCTGAGAGCTTGTTGTTGTTATGTGCCATCGAGTCGGCCCCGACTCCTAGCGACCCCTCCTTGGGTTTCCGAGGCAGTATCACTATGGAAGTAGATTGCCCCATTTTCCTTCTGGGGAGTGGCTGGTGGGTTTGAACCACCAGCCTTCTGGTTAGCAGTCAAGTGCCTTAGCCACTATGCTACCAGAGCTCCTGAGAGCTTGTTAGAAAAATAAAATACTAGGCCCTCACTCAGATTACTGAATCAGATCTTGTTAGTAAGATCCCAAGGTGATTTGTACACACAGTAAAGTGTAAGGACACTGGATTTCTTACTGTCCAAATTGCTCCATCTGCATGGTTAATGATATTTCAAACCCTCCCAACCAGAGTGGTACTGTATTCTTTTGTAATCAACAGGAGGTGATAAGCAAATCACTACAGTGTGTTAACATGTTATTTCTTATTTCAAAACCTGATCAGAGTCTTGTACAATGCGTAAAAAGTTCAGATTATCAGTGGTGCCAATTTCTGGGCAAATATAGTCCTTTAAATTTAAATACAAAATACAGGAACATAACTAGATACATTTTTTCCAATAGTTTTTTCAAAATACGTAATCTAAGTCTTCATGAGCACGTGTCCCTTCCACTGTAGGCACTGTAGGAGAGAATATATTTTATGTAATCTGTTTATGGTGACCCACAAAAAAGGTAGACTACCTTGCATATACTGCTGATTTGACGTATGGTGACTTTTTAAAATATGAAAGGTCAGTGAGCCTGAGGAATCACTCTTCTATTTCTCAAAAGACTAATTTTTATCCACATGTCCATTGTTCAGTCCTTTTTACATTTTTGAACTTTTTTTAAATACATTTTTTAAATTAAGAGGAAGCCAGAGCACAGATATATTCACAAGAAGTATAGCTTACCCATTAAAGATCTGTGAAATATTGGGAAACATATGTTCGAGTTATATTTACTTTCTATTAAACGTATATTTGAATCTATTTAATTTAAAAGAACAAGTTATGCAATGCTGTAACCTCACACTGAGTACTAGATGAGACTAGTCAAAAGAAAATCAAATACCATCTAATGCACAACAATTAGTCTCTATTCACCTGGAACAACAGAAGAAAGAGTCAGGAACAGACAGAGGATGTGGAATGTATGGCTAATTGCCTCCAGGAACAATTGCTTCCTTTCCTATTAGACTAGCTGAACTGGATAGTGCCTGGATACCATTACTGAACGTTTTGATCAAAGATTCTGTAGAGGAACCCTGATCAAAAGCGGGAAAATGCAGAACAGAATTTCAAAGTTTTATGTACTCCAGACTTTCTAGAGCTATGGGTCTGGATGAACCCCGAAAACTATTGCCCTGAGATAATCTTTAAACCTAAACCAAAATAATCCCTGAAGTCTTAATCAACCAAATAGTAGTTTAGCTTAACTAGTAAAGAATGTGTGCCTTGAGACAAATATTGTATTAGTTCATTATTGTAAAAAGTCAAAAGAAAGTTTATATGTGGAAGGAAACTTTTTTTGTTGGTTACCAGGGATGGGAGGGGAGGGAAGGGAACACAGCAAAAAAAAAAAAAAAAAATGCACTGACCCGTGTCACTTTAGTTTTGTGTATTTCACTGTACATAAATTATATTTCAATAAAATGTATTAAAAATATGTGTGCTTGGGCATTGTGCTCTTTCAAGATCTGTCTATATGGGATCAAACTGACAACAGTAATTCGAAAGATTACATAGGAACTTAGGGTGGAGTAAGTTTATGTTAACAGAGGGAGAAACAACTCAGAAAAGGAGGGTGCTGCGAATGGGTGCACAAGTGAAAGAATGTAACCAATGTCACTGAATTGTCCATAAAGAAGCTGTTGAATTGGTGTATGTTTTGTGTGTATATTGTCAACAACAACAAAATAAATAAATAAAATTTTTAAAAAAGGAAAACCAGTCACCTAAGTGACAGTCCAAGAATGAGAAGTCCTAAATATTAATTATGTTTTCTGTGAGGAATGGGAATTCCAGAACACTTACTTTACTTATGCGGAACCTGTACATAAACAAAGAGGCTGCCATTCAAAAAGAAAAAGAGGGTACCACATGGTTTAAAATCAGGAAGAGAGAGTGTCAGGGGTGTATCCTTTCACCATATTTATTCAATCTGTGTGTATGCTGAGTAAATAATCCAAGAAGCAGGACTATATGAAGAATGCAGCATCAGGATTGGAGGAAGATTCATTAACAACCTGCAATATGCAGATGACACAACCTGGTTTGCTGAAAGTGAAGGTGGTTTGAAGATCTGATGAAGATCAAAAACTAAACCCATTAGTATGGATTACACCTCAACAGAAAGAAAACAAAAATCCCCACAACTGGACCAGTAAGTAACAGCATGATAAACAGGGAAAAGATTGAAGTTGTCGGGGATTTCATTTTACTTGGATCCACAGTCAGTCAACACACATGGAAGCGGCAGTCAGGAAATCAAACATCATATTGCACTGGGCAAATGTGCTGCAAAAGACCTGTTGAGGTGTTAAGAAGCAAAGATGTCACTTTGAAGATTAAGGTGTGCCTGACATAATGCATTGTATGTATTTTTAATAACCTCATAAGCATGTGAAAGCTGGACAATAAATAAGGAAGACTGAAGAAGAGTTGATGCCTTTGAGTTGTGGTATTGGTGAAGAATACTGAAAAATACCATGGACTGTCAGAAGAAAGAACAAATCTGTCCTGGAAGAAGTGCGACCAGAATGCTCCTGGGAAGCAAAAGTGGCCAGACTCTGTCTCACCTTCTTTGGGCATGTTGTCGGAAGGGATCATTCCCTGGAGAAGGATATCATGCTTGGTAAAGCAGAAGGTCAGTGAAAAAGGGGAAGGTCCTCAAAGAGATGGACTGACAAAGTGGCTGCAATGATGGGCTCAAACACAGCAAGGATTGTGAAGATGGCACAGGACCAAGCAGTGTTTCGTTCTGTTGTACATAAAGTCGCTGAGTCACAGCTGACTCGATGGCACCTAACAATAATATTTCTGTGTAAAGAATGAATAGAAATGAGCAAACCAATCAGAGGTCTGTTGTTGTTGTTGTTGTTGTTGTTTGCCGTCGAGTTGGCCCCAACTCATAGCGACCCCTCCTTGGGTTTCCGAGACAGTATTACTACGGAAGTAGGATTGCACAACCTGCCTTCAGAGGAGTGGCTGGTGGGTTTGAACGGCCAGCCTTCTGGTGAACACTCAAGTGCCTTAGGCACTATGCTACCAGAGCTCCTAATCAGAAGGTCTAGGAGTCACATAATAACTACCTCTTGGTTAGGTACCAAAGGAACTCTGCTAGTACAGTGACTATGGCATCTGACTGCTAACCACAAGGTTGGTGGTTCAAACCTACCAGCCATTCTGTGGAAGCAGACTGGGCGATCTACTTCCCTTAAGATTTATCGCCTCGGAAACCCAACGGGGGTCATTATGAGTCAGAATCTACCATGGCAGTGGGTTTCCTTTTTTGTTTTTGTTTTTCGTTAGGTACCAAGGAGCTCTGGTGACATAGTGGCTAAGGAATTTGACTGCTAACCAGAGGGTTGGTGGTTCAAACACACCAGACACTCCTCAGAAGGAAGATGGGGCAATCTACTTCCATAAAGATTTACTGCCTCAGAAACCCAGTAAGGGTTCCAAATCGACTCAAAAGCAGTGAGAGTTTTGTGGTTTTGGTCAGGTACCAGCATCTAAATTTCAATCACGCTCCTCAAGAAACTTAAAATAAGTCCTAGACCAGAAAGGAGACAACATAAGACCCTTCTCACGTATCTCCTAAGGCCATCAAAATGACAGTGTATATATAAGTGCCAAAAGGACAGCCAGAATCTAAAGGGATAGGTGCTCTGAATAACACTCCCCCATCACATGGAGCTGTTGCACCAACAAATGGAGATGTTTTTGAAAAGACTTCTGAATACTTTCAAGTCTGAAAAACACTCAAGAATTAGCAAAACAAAACTGGTGAGTAGATGCAGTCATTAAAATGTGAATAGATGATGAGACATTTTCTGGCCACCTTTTACAGGGATCTCCCTGGTTGTATGTTTCATTAATCTACACTATGGGAATTTCTGGACTTTATGGTGATCATTTTATCTTCTTGGAGAAAGAAAAGGAAGCAGCGATGGGAAAGAAGGGGTGTGTTTTATCAATGAAGCTTATAAAGGAAAAAAATTATGGTATGACATTAGCAAACTATTTCCCTGTATTAGTTTCCTAGGGCTGCTATAACAAAGTATGACAAACTGAGAACAGCAGAAATTTTTTCTCCCAAAGTTCTGGAGACTGAAACTCGAACATCAAGGTGCCAACAGGGTTATGCTAGTACTTCCTTGCCTTTTCAAGCTTCAGGTATTCCTGGGCCTGTGACAGTATGTATCTCACCTCCATCTTCACATTGCTGTCTTCCCTTCATGTCTCTCTTTGTCTTCACATGTGTTCTCCTTGTGAAATCATAATTGAACCCACAACATCCACACACACCACTGTTAACACCTTCTTATCATTTGGGAAAAAAAAAAGAAGAACGTGGAAATGTTGCTCCTCCTTTAGAGGGGAGAACACAAAGATAGAGTGCAGCCACCCAGAAAAGCTCCTCCTGGTAATGGAATTGGAAAGTAAGAGAAGTGACAGAGAAAGTCTATTGGGGCAGACCTGGAAAAGGAGAAACATTTCAGCAGGGTTCAGGGCTGGGGCAAGATACCTGGACCTGACACAGCTAGGAAAGTTCTGATTGGCTGCAGCTGCTCACAGATAATTCCCATTTATTCAGATGATTTAACACAAATCACTGAGGGGGCTGGACACATGGGAGGAGGACTGGGGAAAGCAATGAATGGGAGGGTAGTAAGAGATGTAATGGCACCCATTGTTATTTACCATTTGATCTTTCATTGAAGAGATATATATCATAGAGGTCAAGTGCATAAACTCTGAAAACAAGCAGTCTGACCCCTGGCTTTATCTCTTTCCAGGTGAGACATTGACGAAGTCACTTAAGCTTCCTGTGCCTGCCATTTTCTCCCTGTAAAGTACATATCTCATAGAGTTGTTATCAAGTGATTTATGTAATGCACTTATAACAATGCCTAGCACGTAGTAAGTGCTATATAAACGTTGTTGTTGTTGTTATGTGCCATCGAGTCAGCCCCGACTCATAGCGACCCCTCTTTGGGTTTCCGAGGCAGTATCACTACGGAAGTAAGATTGCCCAACCTTCCTTCCGAGGAGTGGCTGGTGGGTTTGAACCGCCAACCGTCTGGTTAGCAGGCAAGTGTCTTAGCCACTATGCTACCAAAGCTCCCTATTATACACATTTATGCTACAACCAGATATACATATTCTGGAAAATCTCTGTGTTCTACAAAATTGTACACTGAAATTGTAGGGCCAATGGAGCAAGAGGAAAGAGAATTAGAGGTAGACTACTACAAACCTAAGTAACTAGTAGATAGAAAAGGACCAAATAATATTTTGGTATAGCTTAAACTGCCCTGGTAAGCAACTTGACATGGTAGAAAATAGCCCCAGAAGATGTTTAATATGCACATAGATGATAGCGTAGAAATGTTGTAAACACTTTGTTTGAGCAGGCTGGTGGGGGCTGAGATAACTCAGATGGATGCAGAACTTTGACCAGTGGTGTGGCCTTTGAGGTGACCCCAGGAGGCAACGTAACCTACCTTTAAATATAAACTTGCACAAGGTCAGGAGCGTGCCCCTCCAGGATGATGGTCCCAAATTTAGGCACTTGCTTTTTAAATTTCCTAAAATTCAGCAGGAAGGGTTTTTGCTACCAGTACAATTTAGCTATTCCAAGGTTTACAATGAGAGAAAGAAAATAAGAGAAAGTTTAATATTTCCACACTCTCTCATCCAGCTTTTCTCAGTACTAAAATCAATATTTTGCTGTCTATCTGCCTGAGTCCTTTGTCCTTTTCAATTAATTTATGACTCACGTGGTGAGTAGAAGTATGTTAATAATTTTTTTTTTTTTTTTTCCATTTTAGGATGAGGAAACTGAGAAATGAGTAATTAACATGCCCAACATTACAGCCATGCAGAGACCAAGTCCATGGTCCATGCTCAAAAACTTGACAGCCTGTTTTAATTAATTTATTTGTAGGATTAAGGAACTAAGCAATGAGGTCAATCCTCATATTATTAGAAGCTTAATGTTTAGCAACATTAAATGGAAATCTGTTCTGTGGTTTGAGTATATATTCTCAACCTAATCTCCAGCCTGCAATCAGAAATAAAAAAGTAACATAAAAATTTAAATAACCAAAATTAAATTAGACCACCCAACTTCCCATTCAACACATTAAGCACATATGTTAAGCACTATAGTCCTCCTATACCTTGTCCTTATCCCAGCTCCCACCTCTGTATTGTTGTTGTTATGTGCCATTGAGTCAGACCCAACTCATAGCGACCCCTCCTTGGGTTTCCAAGGCAGTATCACTACAGAAGTAGATTGCCCCATCTTCCTTCTGAGGAGTGGCTCGTGAATTTGAACCACCAGTCTTCTGGTTAGCAGTCAAGTGCCTTAGCCACTATGCTACCAGAGCTCCTCCTCTGCATTACTAACCCTAAACCAAACTCAAGCACACATCCACTAGAAACCCATTATAGTGTTTTGCTCCTAAAACTACTCTCTCCTGTAAATCCAGTCATGGTCAATCATCTACCACAATCACTTAAGCTAGAACTCTTGATGCCTTCCTGGAATACTACTGCTTCCTCAGCCAGACAACCATCAATTGCCAAATCAGGTGTACTTAACCTCCTTTCATTCCCACAGCCTGAGCTCTCTTCATCTCTCTTTTGTATGGCCACAATAATTCCCAACTTGTCTCTCTGCCTCCCTGCCACATCTATGCTACTACAAGAGTGACCTCTCTAAAATAGAAGACACATCACCACAACGTGTAAGTTCATCCATTAGCTGACCTGCATTATCTTCAGTCTCCTCTGGTACTTTAATCATACGAAACTACTTTGTCGTTATTGTTGTTGTTGTTGTTATGTGCCGTCGAGTCGGACCCGACTCATAGCGACCTCCTTGGGTTTCTGAGGCAGTATCACTATGGAAGTAGATTGCCCCATCTTCCTTCCGAGGAGTGGCTGGTGGGTTTGAACCACCAGCCTTCTGGTTATGAAACTACTTAAAGTTCCTCAAAAATGCCAGGTTGCCAATTACATCTCTGTACCTTCACTCATGTTTCTTCCTCTGCCTAAAAGACCTGTCTATATGAGTTGGGTCCGACTCGATGGCAAATAACAACAACAACAACAAATACTCCCAATATCCCCACCTCAGACCTACAAACTATACAAGATTACTTCCTAGTAAACACCTATGAAGTTTATTTTAAAAATTATTACTTCTGTGATGGCTTTACAAACCCACCCTGTAGAAGTGTCCCCATTCTCTGTCAAATGTAGTGTTTGCTTAGATTCTGTAATTTCTATTTTCCTTATTTGTTTACAGATACATCACCACCACCTCCAACTTGACTTAGGGCTCCCTGAGGGAGAGTAACTGTAACTAAATCATTCAGTATGTCTTCTGTGTATTATACATTATACTTTATTATTGGCATTAAAAAAAAAAAAAAAAAGCCATTGCCATCAAGTCAATTCCAACTCATATGATAACCCAATGTATTACATAGTAGAACTTCTCCATAGGGTTTTCTTGGCTATAATCTTAACTAAAGCAGATCACCAGGTCTTTCTTTTATGGTACACTAAGCAATCTTAACTTAGTGGTCGAGTGCAAACCATTTACACCACCTAGGGACTTTACTTCATTCCTAGCATGGAGTTTGAGATTATTAAATGTTTTTTTATTAAATGAATGAAAAGTGACACTCATGAATGTTTCAAGTACAGGTAGTCCCTGACTTACATGTATCTGAGTTAAAACAAACCGCACTACAATCACACTACAACCAACCATACTACAACCTTCAAGATTCTGCTGCTACTTGATAATGCCCAGCACTATCTTCATGTAGTTGATCTAAATCAAGATGTTAAAGCTGATGTGATTCAGCCAATGGAATAAGGTGCAATTACCGCCTTCAAAGCATACTACCTACAGGCTATTTTTGCTCAGGCAATAGAAGAAACAGAGGGAAGAAAGGTAACATCACGATTTTGGGAAGAACTATACTTTTCAGTGTATCCAAAACACTGCATCTTCCTGGGAGGAAGTTACAGGAAAATGCATGCAGGATATTTGGAAAAAATTGCTGAGTTATGTGAACATGCTCCAAGCATTTGATCAGAATAACATGATAAAAGAGACTGGTGGAAAAATCATCCATATGGCAAGAACACTGAATTTAGAACTTGCTATCATCAATGTGGAACAGTTCACAGATCATGGAGAAGGAGAATTGACAAATCAGGACTTAATGGATATTGAAGAAAAAAGAAATAATAAGAAAGAAGAATGACAGAAATTGTCAAAAATTTCACAGTGAAAGGATTCACTAAAGGTTTTTCTAAGCTAAGTCAGGGCTCTAATTGCTTGAAAAAATAGACTAAAGTTGTTAGGCAGATTCAGGAAGCAGTGAGATGTTAGCATGAGATATATGAAGAAAAAAAGAAAAAGATGATATAGACAGCTCACTAATCTTCTCACTAGAATTGCTGTCCCCATTCCAAAGGATAACCCATTTGATCCAGAACCTTCCACAAGTGGAGTTATTGCTGACAAAATACAAATATTGTCCAACTCTTCTTCATCCTCACAGTAAATTTTTATGATGCGTGTTTTTTTAATGTATGTAAGTATTAAAATATATCTGTAAATTTATATGTAATGTTTCCAACCCTAAAACACAAAGATTGGATTTTTAAAAACACTGATAATAAAAGGCTACAGTAATGAAAATTAAAAAAGAAAAAAAAAGAAGATATTCCGCTGACATCAGAACCAAATTACCATGGAGTTGTCTGAACAGAACCCTATCATAAATTAGGGATTACCTGTATCTATTTTTACACCATCTTGTGGCCATTTCTAGAAATGGCACTTTCTCCAGAATCCTCAAATCCTATGAAATAAAAAACATTCTCAAATCTTCCTCTATTTCTACTTGTTCCCAACAGTCCAAAATACTGATGAAAGACTTAACTAATTAGCTAACTTATAATAGTTGTTCTTTCAGCATTAAAAGGAAGAAACTAAAAACAAAAAAAAACCTGAAATTCAATAATAAAAAAAATTAGAGAATAAAAAAACAGTTGCCATTGAACTGATTCTGACTCATGGCAATCCAATGTGTGTCAAAGAACTGTGCCCCATGCATTTTTCAATGGCTGATATTTTGAAAGTAGATCACCAAGCCTTTTTTTCCAAGGTGCCACCTAGTGGACTCAAGTCTCCAAACTTTTGGTTAGCAGCCAAATGTGTTAACCATTTGCACCACCCAAAGACTCCTAGGGAATTAACTGCTTTCGACTTGGCACATATTTATTAAAGGAAACAACTGAGTGGATGTAGGTAAAGCAAAAGGTTCTTTTCATAGTTGCTTTTTAGGAAACTAAGCTACAATAGATGTTACTAGAATACTTGTTGGACATTTTATCATATGCTTTATACTGCTGTGCATAATCAATTCAAATTTCCTATTACACACATCAGAGACAAAACAGGATCATTATAAATAAATAACTTATTTTATTTTCCAAGAAGAGGAGGTCCACAAAATAGCTTTAAGTATCATACAAATCAAATGTTTTCTTTTAAAATCAATGAGCCCAGACAACAATCTTTTTTTCAAATGTCTGCTTAATTTCTTCCTATGCTTTCTTGATTGAGGCCATGTGTTATCTTAAGAGCATTTTAGTTTTTCTGTCAGTTTTCCATTCCAAAACTCTCACTTGGAGTTCAACAAATAAATGGCACTATCATCCACCAAAAAAAACATCAGAAGAATTTGAAACAGGATACCAATAAACACCTATTTATTTACAGGAATTCCAAACTAGGAAATACAAATGAAAATTGTTGTTGCTGTTTTTCCATAAAAGACTTACATCTTGGTCTAGAAATCTGACCTCAAAACTATTAGAAAATTCATGCTACTCTTTCTCTACTGATCAATACATCATTTTTTTTTTTTTTGATGATTTGCTACATGTTTAGCCTATGTTAGACATGTAGAGGAAGGATGGGTGTACATATAAAGTATAAGGAATGCTCCTGCCCTCTAGAAAGTTGATTGGAGAGATAAAACAAAAACACCAACAATTTGAGAATGACCAAGTTCTCAATTGTAAAATAATGATTTTTAAGTACATAGCAAAGATGTGGACAGAGAACCATAAGGCAAAGATGTTGTTGTTGTTGTTGTTGTTGTTATGTGCCGTCGAGTCAGACCTGACTCATAGTGACCCCTCCTTGGGTTTCCAAGGCAGTATCACTACGGAAGTAGATTGCCCCATCTTCCTTCCAAGGAGTGACTAGTGGGTTTGAACCACCAGCCTTCTGGTTAGCAGTCAAGTACCTTAGCCACTATGCTACCAGAGCTCCCAAGGCCACAATAGGACATGGAAATCAAAGAATAGGAATGGGGTAAAGGGTTGCTATTCAGGCATGAGTATGGTGTTGGCAAAGAATATTGAATGGACTGCCAGAGGAACGAACAGATCTGTTTTGGAGGAAGTACAGTCAAAATGCTCCTCAGAAGCAACAATAGCCAAACTTCATCTCTCATACTTTGGTCATGTTATCAGGAGAGACCAGTCCCTGGAGAAGGATATAATGCTTGGTAAAGGAGGTCAAAAAGATTGCAAGCAGCCATCTGAGACACAGCAATTGGCCTCTCCTCATCTGGAGCAAAGAAGAATGAAGAAAAACAAAGACACATGAAAACAATTAGTCACCTACATGACCATGAGACCAGGAGAACTAGATAATTCCCAGCTACCACAGTAAACCACTCCTGGGAAAGAGATTAAAACAGGAGGACATCCTGGACAGAGTGGGGAAAAAATGTGGAACAAAATTCAAAATCATAAAATAAAAAAATTTAAAAAAAGAAACAGACATACTTGTCTGATGGAGACTGGTGAAACCCTCGAGACTATGGACTCTAGTCACCCTTCGGGCCTGGAATTGAACTTATTCCTGTGGCTTCCAGCCAAACAATAGAGAGGCATATATGGTGAAGATTTACACCAGCTAGGTACACTCATTAGAACAATCAACCGTGGGAGATCAGAAGGGCAGTATTTGTACAGGGAGATAACTCAGAGGACAGGAGTGAATGGGAAAGAGGGACACAGGGAAAAGGAAACCACAGGGAGGAAGCGGGAAGAGAGTTGTTAAATTATGGGGATTACAATCAGAGTCATGAAAAAAAAATGTGCATGAATTGTTGTGTGGACAATGAATTTGCTCTGTAAACTTCCATCCAAATCACAATTTAAAAAGAGAAAAAGTAGGAGGTCAGTGAAAAAAAAAAAAGACTCTAAATAAGATGGATTGGCAGTGCCTTAAACAATGGGCTCAAATATAGCAAAAATTGTGAAGATGGTGCAGTGTTTCATTCTGTTGTACATAGGGTCTCTGTGAGTCAAAAATGACTCAACAGTACCTAACAACAACAACATTCTGTCTGAAGTGTCAACTTTGGCAAAGGTGCGTGAGCATGGTGTGTTCCAGAAACATCATCTTTTCTAAAGTTCAATTTGCATGCTGGAGATTATCATAGAATAATGTATGTATTAGAGCAATAGAGAGAGACTTAAATGCCAGTTTGTATCTACTCCAAAATATCACAGGTTTATGACCAATTTTCTTTAGGAAACGAGCTAGAAGCAGAGGAGACCATAACAGATTTCAATAAATCTACTCAAGGATGCTGAGGATCTATCATAGAATAGTGGTAGCAATAATGGGAGGGCAAATGAAAGTAGTATTTAAGAAAAAAAAAAAAAACATATTTTAATATTCAAAATGCTGTACATTGAGTTAAATGTGATGCGTAACTGTAAAATAACAGAGCAATTGGGGAAGAACTGCTTTGAGGGGAGTATGGAATATGGATGTGAGATGATAGTAGGATATCTGGGTAGATCTATCTTCATGGTGCATGGGAAGAAATGTTCTTCTCCTTCCTGATGTTTCCTCTATGTGAAGAAATGTCCATCAGTATAATTTCCTTGCCATCAATCTACCTTCTCACTCATCCCCATAGGAATTTGATTGGTGAACTTGGGAGCAAAAATAGGGCAAGTATAGCACTGCTCCTCACCTCTTTTTTTTGGCACAAGTTGTCAACAGGAAATATGTGTTCTACTCCATCCTGACTTGCTGAAGTTTTAAAGGGGCCTATCAAATTTTACATTTTGTATTTGGAAGTTATCTGCTATAAAATAAAGCTATAAGCTATATTTTCCAGTTTCATAAGTAATAAAGATGGTATTTTGTTCTCCATCTGTCTTACTCTTAGTCCATCTCTCTCTGTTTTTTCTTTTAAAGTGGAAATATATATAAAACAAATAATCTGCCATTTTAACTACTTTTAAGTATACATTTCAGTGACACTTAACTGTATTGTACAGCAATCACCCCAATCTATTTCCATGTTTTTCATTATTCTAAACAGACACTTAAACACTCTTCAAACAATAACTCTTCATTCCCCCCCACCCTAGTCACTGTTGTTGTTATTATGTGCCTTCGAGTCTGCCCCGATTCATAACGACCCCTCCTTGGGTTTCCGAGGCAGTATCACTACAGAAGTAATAAATTTCTGTCTCTATGAATTTACCTATGCTAGGTATTTCATATAAGTGGGATCATATAATACCTGACCTTTTGTGTTTGACTTATTTCTCGTAGCATGTTTTCAAGGTTCATTCATGTTGTGGCATGTATCAGAACTTCATTTCTCTCTATGGCTGAATAATATTTCATCATATATATATACAGTACATTTTCTTTATCCATTCATCTAGTGAAGGATACTTGGATTGTTTCCAACTTTTGGCTACTATGAATGATACTATGAGGAGCATTGTTGTACTTGTACTCCTCTCTTAACTGACTCAGCTCCCAGGTGTGGAGAATGAATTCAACAGTCCCCTAAAGCCTCAGCAGTGTCCTTTGGTCAAGTAAAATCACACAAGGATACGCTGATTTGAGAAATATCAGCAGATATGTGATCACCGAAACTGAGCTCAAGAGTGATTGAAAAAGGAAAGAAGGCCACAGGGTAAAGGCAGCCACAGGGAGGAAAGGGAAGAGAGCCATTACATTCTGGGGATTGTAATTCATGTCGCAAAATAAAACTTTTATGAATTGTTGAATGAAAGACAAGTCTGTTCTGTAAAATCTCCCCCAAATCACATTGAAAAGTTGTTTTTTTTTTAAAGTGATTGAAAAGAAAAGATGTCAGACAAAGGTTAGAATAACCAAAGAACTATCGCTAAAGCATTTCAAGCAAAAAGATCAACACAAGTAAAATCAGGAGGCTATGGGGCACTATAAAACAGCAATTAATATTGTTTGATTAAACTATAAAATATTTGTCAAACATGGGAAGAGAAAGTAAAGGTTAAAACTCAGAAGGTAAATTGGAACCAGAACTCAGAGAAATTTAGACATGTCTAGACAGCAACAGAGAAATTGAACAGAGAAGTTCTGAAGAAATCTATGACTATCAGATACATTCTATTCTTCTAAGAGGCATAAACTAGAGACAACATACTAACTAGGCTGGAAAGGTAAGCGATTTCAAATAGGGAGAGACAGAAGACTAATACAAGAACCCAGAAAAGGATGATAAACTAAGGTGTATGCAGTAGAGTGGATAAAGAGAGAGAAAGAGAGCAAGAGGGGATATGATTATGAGAAATACGATAGAATTTAGTGAGCATAGACAATTATCAGGTCATAGAGGAAGAGAGAGAGAAAGATTCAAATTGGGCTAACAAAAAGAGTGGTAATGTCATTAATAGAAATAAGGACTAAAAAGAGTAAAAAAAAAGGAATTCATTTGAGGGAAGAGGAGTTGATGTTGAGTTGAATTTTGTCACACACCCCGTCCATAGTGCCAAAATGTCCTCTATAAAAACATCAGATTATGTTGCCAACTCTGAATGCTTGAATATATCAATTTGTTGTACATGTCACTTTTTTGGGACAGTGCCCCACTTTAACTTTGGCCTCCACACAGATGCTCCTGTAAATCCCTTTCATGGTTCAATAAACATGGACTATGCAGCAACATTCTACCCCACTGATGCCAAAACAAAACACTCCAGGAGAAATGCAATTTTGCAGATTGTTTCACAGTTCATTCAGTAGTTGCTATTTCACGTTCAGAATCAGAAGACTGCTCCTTTTTATTCCAAAACAGCATATGCACATCCATCAAACTCCTGTCCCATTCCTTATGGGAAAGGTGAATCAGAGCCAAGGAAATTGGTTGACTTTTATATTTCTACTTTAAATCCATTTCAATTCAATTCAATTTAACAGGTATTTATTTCATGGCTATTGTTTTGCCAGGTACCAAGGATATGAAGGTGAATGAATCAAGACTCCTAACATCAAGGAGCTCAAATTTCAGCAGGTGAGACAATAAAATACATAAATAAATATAATAATAAACTCATTGCCGTCGAGTTGATTCAATTCATAGCATCCCCTCCCTGGGTTTCGGAGGTATATCTCTACAGAAGTAGATTGCCCAATCTTCCTTCTGAGGAGTGGCTAGTGGTAGGTTTGAACCACCAGCCTTCTGGTTAGCAGTCAAATGCCTTAGGCACTATGCCACCAGAGCTCCCAAATATAATAACAAAAGCGCAAAAATAGAAGTATTAGAAATTTTATTTTTAAAATACGTGTTAAGGGACAATTCTTCCTGGAAAAGTCACAAAAAAAATTACAGGATAGAAGTGACATTTGAGAAGGAGAGATTCTATTAGGACCTGAGCACTTTACATAGCTTCTCTATTAAAATTCAATTTTTCAGATGAGGGAGTTAAGGTTCAGAGCTAACTTTTTAATCCAGATCTGCCTAACTCCAAAGTGCATGTTCTTCCAGAAGCACAATGGTGTGCTCAGTGACCAATGGATAGACCCCACTTGTGACTGAAAGAACGGGCTCAAATGCAGATCCAAGAATGTCTATAATATGTAAGAGAAATGATCAGTGCAATGTGACTAAACATGGACAAAGACGGGAATACTGGCTAAAGAAAGTTTGGGAAAGTCAGCTGGGCCAGGTTGTGAAGGGTCTAATTCCTGGCAAATAATCTGAATTAAAATATTGTAGGTCAGAGATTTTCAAACCACACTGTAAGGACTCTCGGGATCCCATGGCATTTTCTCTAGTGTCATGCCCATAAAAGAAGTTATGAATTTTTTTTTTTAACTATACATTGGATTGTTTTATTTATTAGGTTTGGTTTTGGTAAGGTTTATTTTAAGGAAAAAAAAAAAGAGTTCCATTTCTAAAAATATTATTTAAAGAACTATAGTAAGAAATGGGAGCTCATTAGACTTTTAAAGATGGGAATGAGATCATCCATATGTGATTTAGAATGATGAATGTGATGGCTGTGTGGAGAATTAGTCTACAGAAATAGCTCTTGGGCTGGAGATAGATGTTTTGATAATACAAAATAGAGATTCTAAAGATCTAGATGAACTCAAGCTCTGGTGGTGTTTTGGTTAAGGTATTTGGCTGCTAACCAGAAGGTAAGGGGTTCAAACCCACCAGCTGCTATGTGGAAGGAAGATGGGGCGATCTACTTCCAGAAACCCGAGACACACACACATAGACATGCATACATACATTTTATATCTATATCTATATCTATATCTATATCTATCTATCTATCTATCTATCTATATATATATATATATGTTTTTTGTTGTTGTTATATGCCATTGAGTCGGACCCAACTCCTCATAGCGACCCCTCCTTGGGTTTCCAAGGCGGTATCACTACGGAAGTAGATTCCATAGATCACTACGGAAGTAGTAGCATTTATTTTATTAGGACTTATGATAGTCAAGTATTTATAAATCCCATTAAATATCTGTTGTAGTTAGAAGCCATTTCATATTTTAAAATCACACAAAAATAAAATGATAAATTACAAACACTTTTATAGTAGAAAATTCAAACAAAATTGAAAAAGTGTCTCTATTTCCAATTTAAGATTCCTCTTGGTGTATCTTACCAGTTGCCATTCAGTTAATTCCAACTCATGATGACCTCGTGTTTTAGAGTAGAACTGCATTCCAAAGGTTTTCAATGGTTGTGATCTTTTGGAAGTAGATCTCCAAGCTTTATTTTTCCAAGCTGCCTCTGACTGGATTCAAACTACCAACCTTTTGATTATTTGCCAGGGGCTTACCCACTTGCCCCACCCAAGGACTCCTTAAGTCTATCTAAAAAACAAAACAAAACTCACTGGCACTGAGTCAGTTGCAACTCATAGCAACCCCCATGAGGTTTCCGAGGTGGTAAATCTTTACGGAAGTAGATTGACTCATCTTCCCTCCACAGAGCAGCTGGTAGGTTTGACTTTTGGTTAGCAGTTAAATGCCTTAAGCACTGTGCCACCAGAATATATATATATATATGAATCAAGAATGAGATTCCTAGTTCAAGCAAATGAGTAATGATACTACTAACTAACACAGGGAAAGAAGTAGGAGGAACAAGATTGGGAGAAAACAACCAGCTCAGTTTTTGTTTGGTTTTTACCTGCTTAGTCTGAGGTGTCTGTAGGTGACACATAAGGAGACATCACAGTCACTGGATCTATGACTCTAGATAGAGCCTAAGAAAGTGAGGCTGAAGATACGTTAGCTGAGACCACTGATTGTGCCCCTGTCTCCTTCTCCTCTTCTTCCTCATAATTATTAAACTTAGTTTTCCCAGAGTGCATGGTCACTCAGCTGAAGGCCTATACTTTTAAGCCTCCCTTGAAGCTACATATGGCCATATCTTTGTTGTTGTTGTTGTTGTTGTTGTTGTTGTTATGTGCCATCGAGTCAGCCCCGACTCATAGCGACCCCTCCTTGGGTTTCTGAGGCAGTATCACTATGGAAGTAGGATTGCCCAACCTTCCTTCTGAGGAGTGGCTGATGGCCATATCTTTATCAATGCAATTTGAGTAGACTGTTGTGTACAGCTTGTTTATAACTTCCTTAAAAGGAAATACTTGACCTGCACTGCCTGGGAGTTAGAACACAGACATGATATTGAAATACTTTGGATTTTGCAGGTAAGAACAATACCTTAGGGAATGATGGAACAAAAAGAGAGAAGAAACCTTAGTTCTGGGTGACCTCATGGAACAGAATCACCCACTCACCTCTGTACAGCAGCTTAGACTCACCCTGACAATGTGGGAATCAACATATAGTCAACACACACAAGGATGAATGAGATCACTCAGTACAAGAAGGACAAAAAAAAAAAAAAAAAAAGAGAGAGAGATAATAATGTGGTTTGATGTTGATGTATATTTTACAGGACTGAAAGCAGACATGACTGTATACCAGTATATGCTCAAGAAATCGTATATAAAGAGAGAAAAAAAAAAAAAAAAAAACATTAGAGGAGCAAGATAATGAACAACAACCTCTGAAAGGAGAGCAGAAGGGAGGACTACTTTAAAGACGAAAAAGAAGCATCCCCAGAGAGAGGAGGAGATCAAGATCATTTCAGAAAGGAAGGCTGACTTAGAAATAAAAAATGAAACAAAGGGAAATGGTGGGGTTTTCAATTGAAGTAGATCACCAGGCCTCTGATTCAATGGCAACTGGTTGTTTTTTTTAAAAGGGAAATGAAAATGGAGATTTAAAAAAGGGTGATGGATTTGATGAATTTTGCCAGAACAATATCAATGAAGTGGTAGGAGTAGAAAGCCTATTTGAAATTAACAGGAAGGAAGAAAGCAGATACCATAGGAAAAGGCTATTGTTTGAAGAAATAAAGAGAGGCAGATGGATGGAGGAAAGTATTGGAGGGTCAGGCTTATCATTTCTTATATAATCTCAACAAACTCCTAAATGTGAAGTAAAATAAAACTATGGTAACTCAAAGTTACTAGAAACCGAATAAAAGGTGTATGTACCATGTTGAATCTGTCTGCACACTCCTATCCACCCCAACACCATAAGTCAAAAACTATTTCTGACACACAGTTAGAGTAGGTTTTTATCCCTAACCTCCAAGGTTAAAGCATCCAAAGAAGATAGATGAGATTTAAAAATAACTTTTGGATTCACTTTTTTTGGTAAATTTTTGCATGTTGACAAGTATTTCCAAACAGACACTGGTGTTGCCTCTGTTACATGATGGCAATATAAAATCCACATAGGCACATAGAGGAGAAGTAAAGAGTGGTTAATTTCCCAGAAGACTCCCTATTTCTATCTATCATATCCCTGAAGTTATAGCACTACTATCCAACTTTCCCATACCCAAGAGAGGGCTCCAGGTGCATGCCCTTCTTTAATTGGCTTCTATTCTCACATCTTCCATTTAAGTCATCATTTTCTAGGATAATTGGTATCTGTGAATGCTCACTAGAGTCAAAGGACCTTCTATGGAAAAGGAACTTAAATTGCAACCTAAGGAAGAAATATAGACTATGTTAACTGACTTTGTCCCCATTGTTTAATAACTAGTCCTATTTGCTGAATTCTGTAGTTATATATCCATAAGAAAGACAAAAACACCTATGTAAATGATAATCATTCATATCTGAGTTCGTATTCAAATAACTGATTATATTTATTGATTGTTGTTGTTAGATGCTGTCGAGTCAGTTTCAACTCATAGCAACCCCATGTACAACAGAATGAAACACTGCCAGGTCTTGTGCCATTCTCACAGTCATTGCTATGTTTAAGCCCATTGTTGCAGCCCCTGTGTCAATTCATCTGTTGAAAGTCTTCCTCTTTTTCACTGACCCTCTACTTTACCAAGCATAATGTCCTCCAGGGACTGATCTCTCCTGATAACATGTCCAAAGTTCACGAGATAAAGTCTCTCCATCCTTGCTTCTAAGGCACATTCTGGATGAACTTCTTCTAAGACAGATTTAAGTGAATAAATTTAAATAACAAATAAATAATTTTATTCTAACAATTAGACAACATATGTTGCATTACTCCACATTCCTTTGATTTACCTGCTAGTGAAATCTTATACCCACACTAATTACTAAGCACAGATTTTGAAAAAAAAAAAAAAAAAAAGTTTGTCAGCTGTTTTTCAAATTTGTTAGCATTACAGGGTTTCACTGTTTACCCATTTCTAGAGTTAGACTCCTTATTTAGGTTATGTTATGATGGTGAGGATGCTATCAGTATAAACTGAGTGTAATATAAGAAACTTTCCTCTGAAATGTATTACTACTATGTTTAGTGTAAAAATAAATTGAATATGTTACTCCTTTTATTATACAGTAAACTTCTGAGATCCCATGAGAGGAATTTCTCTGTGGTCTTAGTTCTAGGAATAGCTATGCTTCATCTGAGCAAATGGTGTATACTAAAAATCAAATAGCCAACTGCTTCCTTCTTTGGCTCCCAGTAAGCTTGGCATCAAATCAATGTCCTACACATGTATAAACTCTAATGGCATATGTTTTCCAGAAATGGACTCACTTCACTCCTAAATCCATTTGACTTTCCAGTGTTTATCTTGCCTTTGCCTTAGCTAACAACCTGGCTTTACTTTTTTCCTTTCTCTATATGAATATTTGTGAGTTTCCTCAAATTTTCGGTAAAGAAGAACATAAATCAATGGGTCAACTGATGGATGATTGAAATACACCCCAGATATTACTCAGATCCTAAGTCAGTTCATTCATTCATTATTGAGTCATTAATTCAACCAATATTGGTCCCTGTTAAGGGAAAAGCATTGAACCAAGTACCAGGATAAACAGAATAATGGTCCTTAACTTTGACAATTTTACTTTGGGCTGATGAAGCATACAAGTAACTAATAATGTTTGATAAAATAGAGCCAGTGTCATAAGAAAGGGTCAGGGAAATGCCAATAAACATTTATCTGGCAAGGACAGTGAACCCAGCGGAGGAAGCTATTGTCTTCACACTACTGTTGGGAGATCTCAGGTTAATCAAGCCTTAGCCATTTAGTACCAGTCCAGCTTTAGAAGCAATACCTTTTCCAGCTAGGGACTAGGTGGACACAAATTCTTAAGTATATTCCAGTGCTATGATTCTTAGATAATATTTACCAGAGATTTTTGGTTTTTTTTTTGTCTCCATCTTGAAAACAATCAAACATTATTTTACTTTTCAGAACAACTGTGTTTGTGTTGTTATACACACAAACTGTTTCATTATATAATATTGTTCTGAATATGTATTTTCAGAAACATATTCTTTTTTTTTTTTTTTTTGAGGTCAAACCATTTTACTGAGGATGTTCTGAGGGTCTGAAGGTGTGGGGGCAATGAGGTCCGATGATTGCGGTCAGGCCAGGGATCTCCTGGAACTTGCAGCCACCAAAAGCAGAAATGTATTCTTAATAACAAGTTTCAAATTTAAAATCTGATTGCTTTAAAATCTAGAGAAACTAAGATCCATAGGTGGTGGTGGTGGTTGTTGTTATGTGCTGTGGAGTCGAACCCGACTCATAGCGACCCCTCCTTGGGTTTCCGAGGCGGTATCACTATGGAAGTAGATTGCCCAACCTTCAAAGATTAAATAAAAGATAGGACATTTAGGAGATAATAGACTTAGCTCCAATATACACTTTTAATTTTATTTATTTATTCAGGGCAATATATTTAAGTATAAGATTGCAAAAACTCACCAAGGCAATATTTTTCAAAAAAAATATAGTGGTATCCCTTGAAAAGATTGTTAAGAAGCATTCTTAAAAAAAAAGACTCCTTTTTTTCATTGTAAAATGTGTTTGGAATCTCGGGAGAACAGCTAGAATTCTCAGCATCTTTCTCATATGCTAATGCACACTAAAAATAGAGTGAAGAGTACAATGAGTATGTGCAATGCTTTTCTATCTTATTTGACCCAGAATATTTTTAATTTAGAACATTTCTCAACATTTCATGAGCCACTAAAGTTCCACTTTGGAAAATGCTACTTTGGGGTCCTCTTTATACACCATTGTTGGGAGTTCTCAGATAAATCAAATGTGAGATATTAGTGTAGCTTCTGGTACTTGGAAGAAAACAGAGAGGAGAGTTGAGGGAGATGTGCTAATTTAATATTAATTTTTCCCACACAAAATCCCTTAACAAATCTGAATTATACATCTCTGAATAACACCTGTTGTTGCTGGTGTGTGCTATGGAGTCAATTCCAACTCACAGTGACCCTGTAAGGCAGAATGGAACTGCACCATAAGGTTTCCTAAACTGTAATCTTTATGGTTACAGATCACTAGGTCTTTTCTCCCGTGGAGTGGCTGGTGGGATCAAACCACCAAAATTTTGGTTAACAGCCCAGAGTTTAGCCATCACACCCTGCTAAAATGTCCTCCTTCTAATGCCCAGAACCTGTGAATAGGTTACCTTATGTAGCAAAACAGATTGTGTAGATATGGTTAAATTAAGAATCTTGAGATGGTGAGATTATCCTGGATTATCAAGTGGGTTCAACATATTCACCAAAAATAAAACCTATTGCCATCAAGTGGATCCCGACTCATAGCAACCCCAGAGGACAAAGAAGAACTGTCCCATAGGGTTTCCTAGGCTATAATCTCTATGGGAGCACATTTCAGGTTTTTCTCACATGGAACCATTGGTGAGTTCAAATGGCCAACCTTTCAGTTAACCACCCTTCTAGGAGAGAAGTAAGAGTCAAAGAGATGGAAAGCAACGTGATAAAGGAACCAGAGTCAGAGTGAGTTTCTTTGAAGACAGAAGATGAAACATCCAAGAAATTCAGGTAGCCACGAGAAGCTGGAAAAGACAAGGAAACAGACTCTCCCCTAGAGCCTTCAGAAGGAGAACAGCCTTCCAGAAGACTTGGTTTTAGTTCAGTGAAACCCGCTTGGAATTTCTGACCTCCAGATGGTTAAAATAATAATAATAATAATAATAATAATTGGTCTTGTTTTAAGTCACTAAATTTGTGGTAATTTGTTATAGAAGCAATAAGAAACTAATATGATCTCTTAACATTTAAAGTAAAGGAGTTACTCTTATGAATCATAACTACAGTTTTCAGACATTAGAACTATGGCTTTCTTCAGTGGGAATGTTATTTTTAGCAGAAGCAAGATATCTGCTGACATTGAAAATAATGTAAGTGAGGGTAATTCACCTCTTCCTTTAAGCCTGTCTGCTTCTACTGAATGTCTTTAGAAGTATGTATCACTTTTAATATAATGCTAATTAGTTTCATATAATAAAAAATAATTTGAATTTGGCTTTTCAATAGGGTTCAATTACCTATGAGACTCCTAACTTATGAGAAGCTCACACATCTTTTCATGGATATAAATCAGTAAAGCTACAAATGCTGACGTAGCTACACAAGGGTATTTGTTCAGTGGAAGAATTAAGTATTCATGAAGCAAATCTATACAAGAGAGTGATTTGGCCAATAAAATAATGTTTTGAGGGTAACACTCTTCTAAGAATGAGTACAGGAAAAAGTTCAACTGTCAAGGCCACTGGACAAAATTACTAAGAAATGGCAGGCTTCTTGCTCTTTATTCTACAGAAAAAAGCCCACCAATCTTCTGATTCAAAACACCTTCAGATCTGTTTGTAAGCCTAACTAGTCATCTAGTGCAGTATGTGAGAAGGTCACATAGAAAACAGTTGTGATGGAGTCCACTCTAACTCATGGTGACCCCATCTGTGTCAGAGTGGAACTGTGCTCCATGGGATTTTCAATGGGTGAGTTTTCAGAAGTAGATTGCAAAGACTTTCTTCGAAGGTCCTTCTGGATGGCCTCAAACCTCCAAACTTTCAATTAGCAACTGAACACATTAACTGTTTTGAGCCACCAAAGACTCCTGAAAAGAAGTCAAGCCAGACATACTATCTTCACGTCAGAAGCTCACATGCAGCTCAAGTGTATTTTTGCTTGTTAACATTTTAAAATGTGTTAAATTACTCACACTTATTGAACACACAGCACGAAAACCTTTAGACCAAGTCTGAAATTAAAGTAAAATAAAATAAATTGGAAAATTGTTCAGCTTTCTCAATATGCACTGTGAGGTTTTATTTTGTTGTTGTTGTTCTGTTTTTTATGTATCACTCACTTGTTCAAAGACTAACATGTTGTGGCTTCATCTCTAAAAATAGTACATCCAGTCTTCACTGCAGGCAGTGAAATCAAGAACCACATCTGCAGTAAAAGGGATTTTTCAGATGCATCTATATTTAAGGTAACAACAAAGAAAATTGTGTAATTCATTCTCTAAGAAGCCCTGGTGACACAATGGTTAAAGAAGCTCAGCATTTCAAAGTCTTCAGTGGCTCTGCAAGAAAAAAGACCTGAGAATCTGCTTCCTTAAAGATCACAGCCTAGGAAGCCCCTATGGGGCAGTTCTGTCATATAGAGTCACTATGAGCTGGAATCGACTCAATGGCAAGCAACAACATATTCTCTAAAACAGAAGAAACCAACACTAAAGGCATCTAATAGGGCAGTTGTCAGTGCTTCCCTTAGTGTTCTTTGTGTGGCTCAAGAGGCTAGGTACTGTTATTTTGGAGAAAAGTTGAAAGAAATCAATGCTCAAATGCAACAGCATGAAAGATGTGAGTTTAAAACACCACTGTACTTCTGCTTTTACCATTTTAAATGATGATACTTCTGAGAAGTGGTTTTAATGCAATGGTGATGAGCTTGCACTCTGCACCACACTGCACCACACATTCAGCTGGAATGGTGGCTCTGCTGAGTGGCTTCAAATATGCTACTTAAATTCTCTGTGATTCTGATTCCTCATCTGCAAAATGAGAATGACATTACAAGCACCTACCCACTTTATAGAATTATTGTTATTAGGTTGAATGAATTCACATATGTAAAGTGATAACAATAGTACCTGAACAAAGCAAGATACTCAAGATATTGTATATATGTGTTCCCTCTAATTATTTTATCTTTGCATTTTTCTCTCCCTAGATGACTTGAGGGAGCTCTGGTGGCATAGTGCCTAAGGCATTTGACTGCTAACCAGAAGACTGGTTAACCCACCAGTCACTCCTCAGAAGGAAGACTGGGCAATCTACTTCCATAGAGATACTGCCTCCAAAACCCAAGGAGGGGTCACTATGAGTCAGATTTGACCCCACAGCAGTGAGTTTGGATTTTTTGTTTTTTGTTTTTTTGGTTAAGCGACTTGAAGCATTTACAGATAAAGATTAAAGACTACAGTCTGCAGGATGTACTACACCTCAACATAAAGAAAATGAAAATCTTCTCAGCTGGAAAAATAAGAAGCATCATGATAAAAGAAGAAAAGATTGAAGTTGTCAAAGATTTCATATTACTTGGATCAACAATCAACACCCATGAAAGCAGCAGTTAAGAAATCAGATGACATATTGCACTGTGCAGATCTGCTGCAAAAAACCTCTTTGAAGTGCTGAAGAGTAAGAATGTCTTTTTGAAGACTAAGGTGTGTGTAGCCCAAGCCATGGTATATTCAATCACCTCATATGACTGTGAAAGCTGGACAAAGAATAAGGAAGACCAAAGAGTTGATCCTTTTAAGTTGTGGTGTTAGTGAAGAATACTGAAAGGACCATGGATTTCCAGAAGAACTAACAAATCTGGCCTGGAAGAAGTACAGCTGGAATGCTCTTTGGAAGTGAGAATGGCTGGACTTTGTTTCACCTACTTTGGTCATGTTGTCAGAAGGGACTACTCCCTAGAGAAGAATATCATGCTTGGAAAGTGGAAGGTCAATAAGAATGGGGAAGGCCTTCAACAAGATGGATTGTCACATTGGCTGCAACAACAAAACCAAATCCACTGCTGTTGAGTCTATTCTGACTCATAGCAACCCCCATTGGGTTTCCGAGGCAGCAAATATTTATGGAAGTAGACTGCCCAGTCTTAACTTCTGTGGAGCAGCTGGTGGGTTTGAACCACCAACCTTCTGGTTAGCAGTCAGATGCCTCAGTCACTGTGCTATCAATGGGCTCAGATATATCAAGGATTGTGAGGCTGGCAATGGGCTGGACAGTGTCCAGGGGTCACTATGAATCAGAGCCAACTTGATGGCACCTAACAACAACAAAAACAAATGAATTCTAACAATATTAACTCTCAATTGTATTCTTCCCTTTGGATACCCAAGGAGTTTCATTATGGACTCTCTGGGGCTACAAGCCCTTTGTCTCTTACACTACCCCCACCTCCTACTCCTAACCTCAATTCCAGTATCTGTCCCTCAATCCAGTCCTGTCTGAGGGATTATTTCCCACCCACTCCCAGAAGCTTTCATACCACCACTTCAACCTGCATCCTCCAGGGAAACATCTTCCAAGCAGGCAACATGTTTTTCATCCCAGAATGATCAATGCAGAGTGAAACATTCTCCATAAGACATGCACTGCATGATGTTCTGGCTGCTCCTCTCTCCATTAACCACTTCACTCTTACTGTGCCCATGCCAAACCAAAAAAGAAAAAACTCACTGCAATCAAGTCGAATCCAACTCACAGCAAGTCCTCCTTCGGTTTCCAAGGTGGTATCTCTATGGAAGTAGCTTGCCCAATCTTCCTTCTGAGGAATGGCTCAGGTTTGAAGTTCCAGCCTTCTGGTTAGCAGTCAAATGCTATAGGCACTACACCACCAGAGCTTCCTGAGCCGGTGGGTCTCAAACTATACCATACATATGAATCACCTGATGAATATGCAGATTCCCAGGCCTGTTCCCAAATTCTGACTCAATAGATTTGAGGTATGGTCCCAGGAGACTCTGGTGCAGGGAGTCTACAAGCCATTTGCTGGAAAGCCTTGCTCTTTTGGGAAAAGATGTTGAACCTAGCTGTTCTGGTAAGAGAAATGACAGGACCAAGATGATATCTTAATCATCTTTATACCCCTGTCACATAACACAGGACCTAGCATGGTAGTTGTTCAATAAGTGATTATTGAATAACTGAGAGAGAGTGGAAAAACCTTTCTTCTTCATAAAGAGGAACAGCAGCCTATTTGCCAACAGACAGAGAAGTCCAAAGCTGCTGGAGAAAAATCACAAATAAGCATTTTTAAGAGGTTCTCCTTGAAGGAGCTGCAGGCAATGAGAATGTGAAAGACAAAATTTAAACCGTTCCACATAATTCTTTTGAAAATCATTCTTCAATCAAGAAAAACATTTCTATACTCAGGATAAAGAGTAGACATGGGCCATTATCATTATTATTTTAATTGTGATCTGAGTAAAAGTTGACAGAGCAAATTCATTTTCCATACACATTTTGTTTCATGACTTTGCTTGCAATCCCCATAATGTAACTGCTCACTTGCCAATTCCTCCCTGTGGTTACCTTTGCCCTGTGTCTTTCTTTCCTGTGTGTTCCTGCCCTCAGAGCTATCTTCCTGCACAAACACTGCCTTTCTGATTTCCCATGGTTGATTCTAAGGAGTGTACCTACGTGGTATAAATGTTCACCTTATATGCCTGTCTATTGTTTGGATGGAAGCCACAGGACTGAGTTCAATCCCAGGCCCAAAGGGTGACTAGGGGCCATAGTCCAAGAGGTATCACCAGTCTCTATCAGACCAGTAAGCCTAGTATTTTTTATCATTTTGAGTTTTGTTCCACATTTTCTCCCATCTGTCCAGGATCTCCTTCCTACATTGATCCCTCTCTGAGTAGTTGACAGTGGCAGCCAGGCACCATCTAGTTCTGGTCTCAGGGTCATGCAGGCTGAGGTTTGCATGGTCCACTAGTCCTTTGGACTAATTGTTTCCATGTGTCCTTGCTTTCCTTCATTCTTTGTTTCGGATGAGGAGAGACCAATTATTGCATTTTAGATGACCACTTGCAAGCTTTTAAGACACTAGTCACTACTCACCACAGTAGGATGTATAACAATGTTTTTCTGCAGTATGTTATGCCAATTGAGCTTGATGTCCCCTGTCACCATGGTCCTGAGCCCACAGGCTCAACAACTTGCTCACTCAAGATGGTTGGCTGTGGCTAAGAAGTTATCATAATTTTGCCCCTGTTAGCTCTATTATACATATGGACATTCTTATAGCACATACAAATAAGTATGTGGAAATATTGTTGGCCAAACTTACATATATAAAACCAAACTCACTGCCATCAAGTTGAAACCGATTCATAGCAGCCCCTCTAAGGCAGTATCTCTACAGAAGCAGATTGCCCAATCTTCCTTCCAAGGAGTGGCTGGTGGGTTTGAACCACTAGCCTTCTGGTTAGCAGTCAAATGTCTTAGACACTACACCACCAGAGCTCCCAAACTTATATACTTATATATAGCCATAGGCCCTTTTGTCTAGACATAACTGATCATTTAGCCTGTGTACTTATGTATCCCCCCACCCATAGATTAATGTTTGTTATTACTGATAATGCAATATTGTATATGCAAAAGTGTTTATCTCTATTGTCTGTATCTCTTGTGCACTTCTCTGTGTCTTCCTTTTCCTTAGTGTTATCGTGTTGGTTACTCATTTTTGGTATATTGCCTTTCCCTTCATCCAAATCAATAGTTGCCTCTAAGCTATCTAACAATTTTCCCTACCCTACTCTCCCATTCCTGGTAACCAAAAAGAAAATTTCCTTTTATATGTAAACCTTTCCTTGACTTTTTACAATACTGGACGAATATAATATTTGTCCTTCTGTGATTGACTTATTTCACTCAGTGTAATATCCTCCAAATTCATCCATGTTATGAGGTGTTTTGTAGATTCTACATTATTCTTCAGTGTTGCATAGTATGGGTAATTACTGCCTTAAAGCTGGCCATTGAAAGTGAATGAATTTGTCAAGGATTAATGGTAATATCATTGAATAAAAGCAGCCTCCTTGTTCTTGATCTTCTGCCTTTACCTTGTACGTCACTTTTTATTTGAGAAGTAGTGCCATTCTGCAAGAATTGGGATAGTCCAAATCTCAATTATTATACTGAATGGTATTCATCTTAACCAGCCACACTAATACTTTAGTATAACCATTCAAATCAGCACATATTCATGATACCCATATAATAAAATAGAAAGAGTATAACTAAAATGACCAAAAATATCTTGTTTTCCACATAGTTATTAAAATATAAGTGTATGCTTCTCAGCAGATTTCATCGAAAAAGAGTCTGTTGCTGGGCATCAAGGAGTCAATTGTTCTTTTGCAGTGCTGACTCTATATTAGCCTTGGAACATCTTTATAAGTCACTTAATCTTTCTGTACTTTCCATGTCTAAAAACTTTGGAATTGGTGAAAGAGAATGCAATATTTGTCAGCTTTTACATAGAAGTACAGTAAAAAGAAATGAGGTGATACTGAAAAGGGTTAGCTTTAGCCAATCAAGTGGACAAATCATTTTCCAAGGAGTGGTGCAAAATGTCTCTTCATTTCATGGAAAGATGGTGCTTCTGAGAATTGAGAGATGGGCATGGGCAGAAAATAAGGAGAGAAAATGCCAGAAGCCTGAAGTCTGTAGGGAAAGAGGAAAGGACTGGCAATTATTTGATAGGGGAAAGTAGAGGAATAAAGCCAAGGCCTAAGATATTACAAGGATAAAGAACATTGAGAAAGAGACATAACAACAATTCTCATGAGTGTCTAGAAAACAAGAATTTGGCATATCAACTTTAAGGTCAGTGCCATTTATTCTAAAGTAATATATGTTGAGAACATTAGTTTGTCATGATTCCATTTAGTTTTAATTCCTACACTGGGTTTAGACAGAGTACTGGAGGTTAAGAGTCATATTAACATAGCTTTCTAATTATAAAAATGGACTGGGTACTATGGATGAAATGCAGAAGGCAAGGCAGAGAAGTAGAGAAACGTACTGTTTCCCCAGCTCACAGTTAAAATACAAATATATAAATCCTTGAAACAATCTAAGAATTTGATAATATTATTATCAGTATGTGAATGAAGAGAGTAAGGCTCAGAAAGGATAAATAATTTGTCTAAAGTTATGTGGTTAATACATATCTGATCCAGGTCTCTCTGATTCTCTTATAATTTGCACTAAATCAGCATGTATAAAGTAAAAAACTCTAACAGTGATTTTTCTATTAAAATTCCATAATTTATTATTGATTATGAAGAAATGAATACACGAGGAAAAACAATACAAAAAAGATTTAAATCAATCAAGAAACTCTAGAGAATCATGGGAGAAAGAAGACTATTTATTCACAGAGAGACAGTTCAGGAGGCAGGAGTGCATATAGGGATGGACACAGGGAAGAGGTAACTATCGGGATGAAGTAGGAGGGGAACTGTTGTACTGGGGTAAAATGTAGTCAATGTCATGAGACAACATATGTGTGAACTGCTGTATAGAAAGTGAATCTACTGTAAATTTTCACCCAAATCACAATAATAATAATAATAATAATAAAACACTCCAGATATCCACAAAGAAGGGATAAGTTAAATTATGGTGCAATAAGATGCCATGTGGTCTTTGAAAAGAATAAGCCAACTGTACTTAAGCTAATCAAATAGTTGATCAGGGAAACTTCTTTACAGAACAATCCCAGATAATAAATGCAAAAAGGATGGGAGAATTACAAAATAACTTTGCAACCCTTAATGGAATAACAGACTCATGCAATAATAATCACTGGATGCAAAAACATTAGGCAAAATGTTGATGGGAAAAGTTACAATGAACAGATGAGGCTGATATTTCTCTGTTCATTCTTAGAATAAGTCAAAGTGAAATAGGAGATGTGGTAATTAAGTTTGTATGTCACCTTGGCTGGGCCTGGCTGAGTTGCTGGGCAGCTGGATGCAGTTATTCTCCATGGTAAGATTGGTATTATCTTCATAGTGGAATGTATTGGAGCAGCTGAGTAGCTGTTTTAGGGATATGGTCTGCTTCCCATATATAAGAAATAGCTTTGGGAATCATCCCTAGCTTACGGCATGCTTGAACCCTGCCTGCATGTAGCCATGTCATTGTTCAGCAGCCTGCCATGCTCTGCTGACCTTGGGACTCTCAATGGACTTAAGTTAATGGCCTGTCATGTGGTTTGGTAACATCAGGACTGTGCCATTTTATTTGTCAACCTTGGGCTTGTTAGCTTCAGCAGCCAGTAGCTGCTGATACCTCTAACTTCAGTAGGCCGGAAGCAAGAGACAGAGCTGAAGCCCAAGGTCAAGGGGCTTCCACACACACCCTCGAGCCTGGCACTTTGAACTCGGACTTCTAGCCTTCCAAACTGTAAAAGAATAAACTCCTGTTTGTTAAAGCCATCCCATTTGTGGTATATTCCTGTCAGAACAGCACTAGGTAACCAAAACAGGAGACATGCAGGTCTCCTGAAGTTATAGAGAACTACAAGAACACAGTGTTGTTGTTATGTGCCGTTGAGTCCAACCCGACTCATAGCAACCCCTCCTTGGGTTTCCGATGCCGTATCACTACGGAAGTAGATTGCCCAACCTTCCTTCTGAGAAGTGGCTGGGGGGTTTGAACCACCAGCCTTCTGGTTAGCAGTCAAGTGCCTTAGGCGCTGTTCTACCAGAGCTCCTAGAAGAACACAGTAGCACCTATGAAGTAGTCTCACTCAAACTATTGAACCTGAATTCCATCAAGTGACTAGATCTAACTGCCAGTTTACAGGAAATACAAGGGATAGAGGAACAAGCAGAACAGCATCTGGAGGAAACAACTGATCAAATCTAGAAGGTAGGGCCCTCTACAGATAAATGAACCAGTTACCTGAGCATATAAATGGCTTTTTTTTTTTTTTTTTTTAAAGACAATTGTTAAAGAGCAAAAGAGGCACTTAATTTTCTCTTAATCCAAATGACATCTGGTGGTGTAGTGCCTAAGGCATTTGACTGCTAACCAAAAAGTTGGTGGTTCAAACCCACTAGCCACTTATGTTCAGTGGAAAAAAGATGGGGTAATCTACTTCTGTAAAGATTTATCACCTCAGAAACCCAACAGGGGTCACTATGAGTGGGAATCAACTTTATGGCAGTGAGTTTGTTTGTTTGTTTTGAATCCAAACAAAACAACCATAAACAGACATTTTTGAGAAAATTGGGAAAGTTGAAAAATGGATATCATAATGAATTATATTAAGAATTACTGTTAATTTTCTGAGATGTAATAATGGTATTGTAGTTATATTTTTAAAAAGTTCTTATCTCTTAGAGATACATACTGAAGTATTTATGGGTGAAATTACATGACATCTAGGAGTTGTTTTAAAATACTATAGGAAAAAAATGGGAAGCACAGATAAAATTAGATTAACAAATATGTATCTCTTATAATGGAAAATTTCCAACATAACTAATAGCAGAGAAAAAGATACAGTGAATCTGCATGTACCCAACTTCAGAAATTTTTCCAATCTTGTTTCACACTACCTCTCCCACACACACTGTTAGTTTATCTGGCATTTTATAATAAATCTCAATCAGACAACATATTAATTCACCTATAAATTCTTCAGGTCACATTCCTAACTGATAAGAATTTTTTAAACTTAACCATCATGTCATATCACATCTAATGAAGTTATTATCTCTTAAAACTGACTAATGCCCACAAAGACTGTCAGATATAAACATGTTAACAGAATAGGAGAAAATTTTCAGGAACCATATATCCAATATGAGTCTAATAACCAATATATATATTAAAATTCTACAAATTAACAGCAAAAAGAAAACACAATAAAAAATGGACAATATATTTGAACTGACATTTCAACAAATGGCCAATAAACACATATAAAGATGTTCAAAATCATTATCCATAAGAGAAATGCAAATCAAAACCACAGTGAAATGATACCACTTCACTTCCACAAAGATGGCAAGGTAAAAAAAAGGAAAGAAAACAACATGTTGACAAGAATGTGGAGAGACTGGAACGATCATCCATTTCTAGTGGGAATGCAAAATGGTACAATTGCTGTAGAAAATAATTTCACTATTCTTCTGAAATTTAAACTTAGAATAACTATGTGATCCAGATTCCAGTCCTAGGTATATATCCAAGTGACCTGAAAGCAGAAATGACAATGGACACATGTACACTAATGTTCATTGCAGCACTGTTCACAATAGCCCAAAGGTAGAAACACCTGATGTCCCTCAAAGGATGAATGGATTAAAAAAATGTGGTACATATAGAAAATAAAATACTACTCAGCCATAAAGGGATATGGAGTCAATAAACATCACAACATGGATGAACCTGGAAAAATTTATTCTGAATGAAATAATTAAAATTACAAAATATGAAATAATCTGAATTACAAAAGGACAAATATTGTATGATCTCCCTTATATGAAACAACAAGAAAAGGCAAATCTATAGATATCAATATTTTTTAGTGGTTATGGGGATGGAAGGGAGAGGGAAAGAGGAGTCATCGTTTGACCAGCAGTAGGTTTTTGTTTATGGTGATGGAAAAATTGTCAATAATAAATTGTGATTGCACAACATGATTAATGTAATTGATGTCACTAAATTGTATACCTGAAAAATGTTGAAATGGCAAATGTTATGTTGTATACATATATGTGTGTGTGTGTGTGTGTGTTATATATACATAACAAGGAGCTCTTGTGGCATAGTGGATAAGGCATTTGGCTGCTATCCAGGTCAGCAGTTCAAACCCAACAGGCACTCTGCGGAAAGGGCAATTTACTCTGTAAAGATTTACAGCCTCAGAAACCTAACGGGAATTGTTATGAGTCAGAATTGACTCAATGCCAATGAGTTTGTTTGTTTATATATATGTAACTATTAAATATACATAATGACATGTGGAAGCTGAGTGATTGATACCTGAGATTATTAGGTATTCTAATTTTATGTATTTTGAAAATTTTCATAATAAAACATTTTTTAAGAATAACACCAACTTTGTGTGTACTGATATAGAATAATCTGCAAGATTTATTAAGAGAAAAAAGAAACAGAATATGTAGTATGCTATATTTTTAAAACAAGCAAACTCTATATACATCCACCATTTATTGCATGGTTTAAAATCAGGAAAAGTATGTGTCAGGGTTGTATCATTTCACCATACTTATTCAATCTGTATGCTAAGCAAATAATGCAAGAAGCTGGACTATATGAAGAAGAATGTGGCATCAGGATTGGAGGAAGACTCATTAACAACCTGGAATTAACAACCTGGAATATGCAGCTTATACAACCGTACTTGCTGACAACGAAGATGATTTGAAGCACTTACTGATGAAGATCAAAGACTATCATATGTCTTCAGTATGTGTGGTAGTTAAGGTCATGTGTCAGCTTGACTTGATCTTGTTTTAAGTGGCTGGGCATCTAGCTGGATGTAGTTATTCCCCATGATGAGACTGGTAATCAGCTCCATGATAGAATCTATTGTGAGCAGCTGAGTAGCTGCCTTAGAGATGTGGGCTGCTTCCAGTATATAAGAAGAAGCTTTGAGAAAGGTCTCTAGCCTTTTGGCGTGCTTGAAACCTTCATTTAGCTGAGTCTTCATTCAGCAGCCTACCATGCTGGCCCTGCCAATGTTGGAACTGTTTCTGGTCTTAAATAGTAGCCTTACATGTTGTTTGATAATCTTGGGGTTGTGCCATTGTTATTTGTCAGCCTTGGGTTTGTCAACCTCGGCAGCCAGCAGCTGCCTGAGTTAAGGGAAGCCTCCAGATTCAGTGGGCTGGGAGCAAGAGACAGAGTTGAAGCCCAAGGTCAAAGGGCCATCACCCAACCTCTTTGAACTCTTGAACTCAGAACTTTGGCACTTTGAACTAGCCTCCTAAACTGTAAGAGAATAAACTCCTGTTTGTTAAGACCACCCACTGTGATATTTTCTATCAGAGCAGCCCTAGAAAACCAAAAACAGCATGGATTATATCTGATCTTCACATAAAGAAAACAAAAATTCTCACAACTGGACCAATAAGCAACATCACGATAAATAGAGAAAAGATTGAAGTTGTCAAAGATTTCATTTTACTTGTTTTCATAATCAATGATTATTGTAGCAGCAGTCAAGAAATCAAACGATATATTGCATTGGACAAATCTGCTGTAAAAGACCTCTTTAAAGTGTTTAAGAAAAGATGTCATTTGGAAGACTAAGGTACAACATACCCAAACCATAGTATTTTCCTTTAAAAAAAAAAAATTTACTGTGATTTGAGTGAAAGTTTATAGAGGAAATTCATTTTCCACATTGTAGTTCATACACATTTTTTTAAATGATATTGACTGCAATTCCCCACAATGTAACAGCTCTCTTCCTACTTCCTCTTTATAGCTACCTCTTCCCTGTGTCCTTCCTTCCTATGCATTATTGCCCCCCAAGCTATCTCCCTGTTCAAACACTGCCCTTCTGTCCTCCCACAATTGATCGCTCTAAGGAGTGTATCTATCTGATGTAAATATTCACCCTACATGCCTGTCTAAATGAAATCTTGCCAAAGATAATTCAAAAATGGTTGCAGAACTTCCAGAAATGCAAGCTGGATTCAAAAGAGAATATGGAATCAGGGATATCATTGCTGATGTCAGATGGATCTTAGCTGAAAGCAAAGAATACCAAGAAATATGTTTACTTATGTTTTATAGATTATGCATTCATAAAAACATTCAATTGTGTGGATCATAACAAATTATGGCTAATATTGAGAAGAATGGGAATTCCAGAACACTTAATTGTGCTCATAAGGAACCTATACATAGACTGGGAGGCTGTCCTAGAAACAGAAAAAGGAGACACTGCATGGTTTAAAATTAACAAGGGAGTGTGTCGGGGTTGTATCCTTTCACCATACTTATTCAATCTGTATGCTGAGCAAATAATCCAGGAAGCTAGGCTATATAAAGAAGAGTGTGGTATCAGGATTGGAGGAAGACTGATTAACAATCTGTGCTATCCAGATGACACAACTTTGCTTGCTGAAAGTGAAGATGACTTGAAGCAATTATTGATGAAGTTTAAAGACACCAGTCTGCAGTACAGATTACATCTCAATGTAAAGAAAACGAAAATCCTCACAACTGAAAGAATAAGCAGCATCACAATAAATGTAGAAAAGATTGAAGTTATCAAAAATTTCATATTACTTGGTTCCACAATCAACACCAATGGAAGCAGCAGTCAAGAAATCAGATGACATATTGCACTGGTCAAATCTGCTGCAAAGACCTCTTTAAAGTGCTGAAGAGCAAAGATGTCTCTTTGAAGACTAAGGTACACCTGTCCAAAGCCATGGTATTTCCAATCACCTCATATGCCTGTGGAGCTCTGGTGGTGGAGTGCCTAAGGGATTTGACTGCTAACTAGAAGGCTGGTGGTTCAAACCCACCAGCCACTCCTCAGAAAGAAGGTTGGGCAATCTATTTCTGTAGTGATACTGCCTTGGAAACCCAAGGAGGGGTCGCTATGAGTTGAATCCTACTCCACCGCAGTGGTGGCATTTTTTTTTCTTTTTTCATATAGCTCTGAAAGCTGGAAAATGAATAAGGAAGACCAAAGAAGAATTGATGTTTTCAGTTGTGGTGTTGGTGAACAATACTGAAAGTACCATGGATTGCCAGAAGAACTAACAAATCTGTCCTGGAAGAAGTATAGCTGGAATGCTCCTTGGAAGTGAGAAAGGCCAGACTTCATCTCACTTACTTTGGTCATGTTGTCAAAAGGAACCATTCCCTGGAGAATGATACCATGCTTGGTAAAGAGGAGGGTCAACAAAAAAGGGGAAGGCCTTCAATGAGATGGATTGATACAGTGGCTAGAACAATGGACTCAGGTATAGCAAGGGTTGTGAGGCTGGGCTCAGGTATAGCAAGGATTCTGAGGCTGGCCTCAGGTATAGCAAGGGTTCTGAGGCTGTCACAGAACCAGGTAGTGTTTCATTCTGTCGTACATAGGGCTGCTATGAGTCAGAACCAACTTGACACCACCAAATGACAATATGACTGTGTATTGTTTGGCTGGAAGCCAAAGGAGTGAGTTCAGTTCCAGACATCAAGGGTAACTAGGGGCAATAATACAGTGAGTCTCACCAGGCTCTATCAGACCAGTAAACCTGGTCATTTTTTTATAATTTTGAGTTTTGTTCCACAATGTCCTCCCACTGTATCCGGCATCTCCTGCACTGATCCCTTTCCAAGTGGTTAACAGTGGCAGCCAGGGACCATCTAATTCTTCTGGTCTCACAGCCATATAGGCTAAGGATCGCATGGTCTACTAGTCCCTTGGACTGATTGTTTCCAGGTGTCTCTGGTTTTCTTCATTCTTCTTTGTTTTTTTGTTTTGTTTTGTTTTGTTTTTTTCTGTTCCCTTTCTGTTCACTCTTCTTTGGTCTGGACAAGGAGAGACCCCATTGCTGCATCTAGAGGTCCAGTTGCAAGTTTTGAAGACCCCAATCAATACTCACCAAAGTAGGATTTAGAACAAAAACAATTTAGTTTTTGTGTAGTATATTATGCCAATTGACCTTGATGTCCCCTGAAACCATGGTCCCAAGACCATGGTTCAACTACTCTCTCTCTCAACATCAAATCATGGTATTCTCAGTAGCCTCATATATAAATGAGAGCTGGACAATGAGTAAGGAAGACTGCAGAATTTGAGTTGTGGTATTGGTGAAGAATGTTGAATGTACCATGGACTGCTGGAAGAATGAACAAATATGTCTTGGAAGTGCAGCCAGAATGCTTCTTAGAAGTGAGAATGGCTAGACTCCATGTATCATACTTTGGTCATGTTTTCAGAAGGAACCAGCCCCTGGAGAAGGATATCATGCTGGGAAAAGGAGAAGATAAGCAAAAAAGGGGAAGACCCTCAATGAGATGGAATGCCACAGGGCTTATGATGAAGGGTTCAAAGCTGGCAATGATTATGAGGATGGCATAGTACTGGATTATGTTTTGTTCTGTTGTACATAGGGTCCTTATGAGTCAAAAACAGCTCAACAGCACATAACAACATATATGTGCTGTAATATATATGTATATGTACATATATTCTTAAATACAGATGGAACTAAAGAGAAAGAAAACCAAAACACCAGAGAAGAAGGAAGATTTGTTTATCGTTTCATACCTTTTGAAACTGGAACATTGTTATTATGTATTTTCTCAAAATACATAATACAGGTGAGGAGAGACAACGCAGGGATGCCAGAGTAGCAGACCGGAAGAGCAGGGAAGGGGATAAAAGCCTTGAGCCCCAGGCTTACAGGTGAGGAGAGACAATGCAGGGACGCCAGAGTAGCAGGTCGGAAGAGCAGGAGAAAGGGGATTAAAAGCCAGGAAGCCAGACAGAGGAACAGTCAGCCAGGTGGGGGTGACACGAGAGGTCTC
>NW_006921658.1:2194946-2213140 GCF_000298275.1 Orycteropus afer afer
TAGGTTTCTGAGGTGGTATCACTGCGGAAGTAGATTGCCCAACCTTCCTTCCAAGGAGTGGCTGGTAGGTTTGAACCACCAGCCATCTGGTTGGCAGTCAAATGCCTTAGACACTATGCCACCAGAGCTCCTTGCTTAAAAGTTGGTGATTCAAACCCACTTATTCATTTGTGCCACCCAGAAACTGCTACAAACCTGGTAGGACACCAGAATTACCATATTTCTGTGTATAATGTGTTGTGCCCACATAAATAACACACATGCACATGCATAACACTTATAGGAAAGGGGTTAGAGGGTTGTGTGGCTTCCAAAAAAAAAGTATAACATATGTATTATTAGTGTAAAAATACAGTAGATTAATTTAAGTAATGACTAAGGTACCCGTGAGCTCTGGTACCACAGTGCCTAAGGCATTTGACTGCTAACTAGAAGCCTGGCAGTTCAAACCCAGCAGCCACTCTTCAGAAGGAAGATTGGGTAGTATACTTCCGTAATGATACCAAAACCAAACTCAACTCACTGCCGTCGAGTCAGATCTGACTCATAGCGACCCCTCCTTGGGTTTTTGAGGCAGTATCACTACAGATGTAGATTGCCCAACCTTTCTTCCCAGAAGTGGTTGGTGGGTTTGAACCACCAGCTCTCTGGTTAGTAGTCAAATGCCTTAGGCACTATCCCACCGGAGCTCCTTCCATAGTGATACGCTTGGGAAACCCAAGGACGGGTCGCTATGGGTCGGATTCAACTCAACGGCAGTGAGTTTGGTTTTTTTGGTAAGGAAACAGGAGCTCTCGTGGCATAATGCCTAAGGCATTTGACTGCTAACCAGAAGGCTGGCTGTTCAAACCCACCAGCCACTCCTCAGAAGGAAGATTGGGCAATCTACTTCCGTAGTGATTCTCTAGGAAAAATTGGTTCCATAGAAAAAAGATCTGATGATCTACTCCTGTAAAATTGTAGCTTAGAAAATTCTATGGGGCAGTTTTACTCTGTCACATGAGGTCACAATGAATCAAAAAATGGACTAGACAGCACCTAACAACAACAATCAATGCCAGAAATATAGGATCAGGTTTGTTGTTTGTTAGGCTATTCAATCACTTCCAACTCACAGAGACCCCATGTGACAGAATAGAACTGTCCCATGGGGTTTTCCTGGCTATAATCTTTCCAGAAGCAGATCACTAGGTTTTTCTCCTCAGAGCAGCTGAGTACCATTCTAACTGCCACACCCAGCTGAGCTTTTAACTGTTTATGCCACTGCAACCTAATGCAATGCACTGCTGTTCAGTCGGATCCTACTCATAGTGGCCCCTCCTTGGGTTTCCGAGGCAGTATCACTACTGAAGTAGATTGCTCAATTTTCCTTCCGAGTAGTGGCCGTAGCGGCCGTTGGGTTTGAACTGCTAGCCTTCTGATTAGCAGTCAAATGCCTTAGACACTATGCTACCAGAGCTTCTAGGGTTCCTTAGTTACTACTTAAATTAATCTACCATATTTTTACACTAATAGCACATATGTTATACATTTTTTGGGGGAAACCATACAACCCCCTCACCCCTTTCTTCCAAGTATTATGCATGTACATGTGTGTTATTTATGTGGGCACATTATACACAGAAATACAGTAATTTGGGAGCTCCTCTGGTAGTGTAGTGCCTAAGGCACTTGTCTGCTAACCAGAAGGCTGGCAGTTCAAATCCACCAGCCACTCCTTGGAAGGAAGGTTGGACAATTTACTTCCATAGTAATATTGCCTCGAAAACCCAAGGAGGGGTCACTATGAGTCGGGTCCAATTCCATGGCATATAACAACAACAACAACAACCAGGTTTAGCGTAGTGTCTAAGGCACTTGCCTGCTAACCAGAAGTCTGCCAGTTCAAACCAACTAGCCACTCCTTGAAAGGAAGGTTGAGCAATCTACTTGCCTAGTGATACAGCCTCAGAAACCCAAGCAGGAGTCGCTATGAGTCAGGTTCGACTGGATGGCACATAACAACAACAACAATAACCAGGTTTGTAGTGGTCTCTGCAAATGATTAAGTGCTGAATTACTAGTCAAAAGTTTGTCAATTTGCCCTGACATCTCTAAAATCAGAAATCTCCAGCAATCTGTCTAATCCAATATTCTAGTATTCTGGTTTTAGAGCAAATGTGGTCTAAAAGATTGCTACTTTAATTTACTATCTTTTCCCCTTACCCATTACCACATGTTTGTGTGCCTGAAAAGTCTTTAATTTCACTTATTCTGGTTAAAACCTTTTTTATTTCTGTATTCCATGGCTTCCTTTGGTGGAACTGCTGGCAAATTTCCTTCACTGCCAGAACAGCAAACCCTCTCTGTGTTTATTTATCTTGTGGTGCAAAGTGAAAGAAAAGCCACCTTTCAAAACTGTCGCATGTCCACATGAGACTTGCCTTAAAATCCAGATGCTGCACATCACTTTCTGTCCTTCCCAATCTACATTCCTAGCTAAGAATTGATTAATATATTAACTGGCCTCCTTTTTCAACTTCAGATTTAAATAATTTCAATAGATTAGTGCCTAAAGTTGTTGTATATTTACAACACTTTAAATTGAACTAAAGTGGCATAATGAGAGTTTATAGATCAACATCTCCTTTTAAATATTTTTTTATGAATTTCATCTTTTCAGTTCTAAATGGAAAATAAAGCAAGAGTGCATAACTAGCAGAAGACCGTGGAATGTTATTCTCTGTGTGAAATTCTAGAGCAACAATTATTTTTAGTAACATCTGGGCCAAATGTTCTCACAGGACTTAGTTCATTCTGAAATTGAATACCATACAATAACAAAATGAAATATTTAAAATTCTGAAGTATTAATCTGCTTTTATACATATCAACCAAATTTTAACAAGCACAGAGTGCATAATATACTTAAATACAGAAAACAATGGTCTTTCTGGACAAAATAATAAAATAATTTTGTGACAATAAACTGATGCAAAATCTATTTTTCAACTCACAGTTAGGAATGGTTTAGTATTTCTTCTATTATAAAAACCTAATGACATTAAACCATGAGGAAAATTATGAACTTCTGAGTTGCTAGTCCAGCACCAAGATGGTATTATTATGACACTAAAACATACTAGGGTCTATTTTTTAATCAACACTTAAATATTACACTGAAGGGTATGTTTATAATGTCACAAATAAGACCCTTGAAAATGAGTGTATTTAATGGATGGCACGAAAAGAATTTGTGAAATTGCTTTGTAAAACAAAACAAGGCAAAACTGTACTGGTATGGAAACTTAGGTTTGGTTTTCTGGTTTATGTTATGTTTCTCTACACTATGTTCTTTTAAATGTCAAATAAGTCCTATTTTAAAGTTTCAGTCCCTAAGTTTATACCCTTAGAGAGCTGAGAGTCTTAGAGGTTGGCAATTGTGTAAGCAAGCAGCATCCTGTACCAGCTACCTTGCCAGCCTCTGGATAGAAAAAGCTAAAACTTAGCTCTTCTCTCAAGTAACATAAAGAAGTCTAAGACAACAGAAAAACTGACTACTCAACTTTGAGGACATGACCAAACCAAACCCATTTCCTTAGAATCCATTCCAACTCACAGTGATCCTATGGGACAGAATAGAACTCCTCATGGGCTTTTCAAAGTCATAATCTTTGCGGATGCCACATCTTTCTCCCATGGAGGGGCTAGTGGATTTGAACTGCTGACCTTTCTTTCAGTTAGCAGCCAAGGGCTTAATCACTATGCCACCAAGACTCCTTTTGGGGACTTGAAATGATATACAAAAGGTGAAAAAAATGTAATAAATATAATGTTGTGCTTTCTCAAACCTTTAGCAATACTATGAAATATTTAGTATGTTAAGTTATACTGATTGCATTTAGGAAATCCTTAAGCATCCTGCTGATTTACAGTCAGTTAAATTGACTATAAAAGCTTCTGCCTTTTAAATAAAGTTTAAAGGACTATGGTTTTAAGAATAATGTTCTGACCACTACTGATCACCCTGACCAGAAACAATAAAAGGTCCCAGTCAGAGTGGGAGGAAAATGTTAAAATAATAATAATAATAATAATAAAATTCATTAAAAAAAAAAAAAAGAAAGAAAGAAAGAAAGGACCTGACTTACTGGTCTAAGAGACTGAGGGAACCCCCAAGACAATTATCCTAAGACAACTGTACAAGTTGGAATGGAAGCCAATCCCAGAAATGACCTTTCAGCCAAATAGTAGACTAGCCTACAAACAACACCTGGGAGAAATGTATTCCTTAGAACAACCAACTACAAGAACCCAAAAGGGCAACACCTGTCCAAAGCAAAGATGAGAAGGCAGGAAGGGGCAAAAATGAGAAGAGAGAAAGCAGGGAACCCAAAGTGAAAATTGGGAGAGTGCTAACACATTGCTGAGATTGCAACCAGTCACAGAACAATTGTGTATGAACTATTGGATGGAAAACTAATTTGCTTTGTAAACTTTCACGTAAAGCACAATAAAATGTTTTAAAAAAAAAACCTAATGAGAGAAATATATATATATATTGCGATAAAAAAGTAATGAAGTACTGATATCTGCTTTAAAAATGTTCTGAAATACAAACTTCTGTTAAATTCTGCCATTTTCATTAGGAACTTTCTTTGTGAACTCTCTTCATACCTGGACTAGAACTAACAAGCAGATTTGTCTGCAGATAATGAGATCTTGGTCACAATTTATATACATATATATTTGTTGTTTTGTTGTTATGTGCAGTCGAGTCAGACCCAACTCATATCGACCCCTCCTTGGGTTTCCAAGGTGGTATCACTACAGAAATAGATTGCCCAACCTTCCTTCCAAGGAGTGGCTAGTGGGTTTGAACCGGCAGCCTTCTGGTTAACAATCAAGTGCCTCAGGCACCATGCTACCAGAGCTCTGTTATATAAATTTAGCATATACAACTTGTGATAGTTTTAACTGCTCTGGTGGCATCTGACTGCTAACCGCAAGCCTGGTGGTTCAAACCCACCAGCCAACCTTCCTCCTGTGAAGGAAGATTGCATAATTTACTTCCATAGAGATACACCTGGAAAACCACAAAGGGGTCAGCATGAGCCCAATTGACTCAACGGCAGTGAGTTTAGTTTTTTTGTTTTGTTTTGTTTTTAAAGACATTTGACTGCTAACCAGAATATTGGCAGTTCAAACCCACCAGCCACTCCTCAGAAGGAAGATTGAGCAATCTACTTATGTAGAGATCCTGCCTTGGAAACCCAAGGAGGGGTCACTATGAATCAGATCAGACTTGATGGCAGTGAGTTCAGTTCAGTTGGGTACTCAGTGCTAAAGAAATCTATAGTCAAAACAATAAACACAGATTACAAGAGAAAGAGCTTTAGATACAGGAATGGGCTGGAATCTCAAGTTATGAGTTATGTGGTTTGGAGCAAATTTGCCTTTCCATCTGTGAATGTCCATAATAAATGAAGTGTTAGTGCAGGACCTTAAACATTGGATGTACTCAGCATATAGAAGTTGGTACTATTATTGTTATTGTTATTATTACTTGTGTTGCTTCCACAAAAATCAACTTAATCTGATACAAAAAATATCAGCCAATGGGATAGGATTAGAGGATAGAGGACCTAACAATGTCAACAAAACCCAACACTGAATCTTAAATGATAGAATTTTCTTTTCTACTGAGGACAGTGGATAATCTTTTTCTAAATCAATATGCACAAAACTACTTTCATATTAAATCATTCCAAAGGCTATGTTGTAGCTTTATTTTACAGTGTAGTTGTTGTGCAATTGATTTAATGGCTTCTTTTCAATGCTCAAGACAAAGGACAAAAATATGCTGAAGACCTACACCAAACCCAAAGCCCAAAGGACAATAAATAAACAAAGTTTTTACAAGAAAGCACTCCATCTAAACATTTTAGACAGTTGGGTGTAAATTAGGTTTAGGAGACTGTTTTAAAGAATCAGCATTAATCAAAACAAACTAGAGTATGGGAGCCTAAATCTATGATCAGAAAAATCAATCCATAACTTCCATTGACCCCGAACAGCAATCTCAGATTTCACATTGAATCTGGCTAAGTCACTTACACAGTAAACAGTAGCATCTGGCTCTCATGTGAGATGGTTTATACAATGGGCTGATCCATAACTTTAGTCTACTTTAGACATTTAGATGGATGGGCTAAGAGCCCAGTGTGTTATAATAACCCTGAAAAGCTTTTGGCTCTGGCTGTGAACACATTAGCATTAACTTAAATCTGTCGCTTTGTTTACAACAAGGAATATTTGCTTGTGCTTTCTGCCTAAATAGAAATGGGTAAAGGTACCCAAAATCTTAGAGTGAAATTTATAGTGGGTACAGCAGCTATTTACTGTACTGAGCCTCCACTAAGCATCTTTTTTTGTGTGTGGTTATTTCTCTGAATTACATATTTTTTAAATAAATGCTATCTTCATTTGGAATCTCTGTCAATATTAAGAACATTCATGCCTAATTTCCCTTTCTGTCCTCCCTGCTTCATAACCTGAGGCTTAAAATATGTAATCATGTATAAGATTCCTTGAAGATGTCACCATTTAGAAATGTCACACATGTGGCAATTTGTTTCTGAGCTAGAGAGTGCAAGCTGTTTAGAACAGTGTTCCAATTATTCTCAAAGCTACCAGAACCATCTTCTCCCAATATATCACTATAGTTTAATGCCTAGAATGAAAAAATGCCCTCACTGGACCAGTAGAAATTGATTATTGCACATTATTGTACTTGGAGGCCTTCTCTGTATTGTCATAAAGTTTTCCCAAAAAAATAAACTCTCAATCTAATTTTGTGTTTATTGCTTTTACACACAGTATTAACATAGATAAATTATATGTGACATTTATTCATATTTACACTGATTTCAAACAAACATATGAATCTCACCCCAACCAAAATTAGATTGAATAATTAACAGATGGTCATTCTAATACCATTGTGGAACAGAATAAAGTTGGATCACCTTATTTCGTTAAACTCATAAGCAAGCACTGCAATGTTCTGTATATTCATTCTATCATAGATCTGCAAGTACTCTTTGAATATCTCTTGTGAGTACTGCATTAATCTAGAAAGAGAAAAATTAAGCTGAATCTTTAAATTAGATTATGCTTCAAATGGTTTAACGTATGTCACCACAAACAGTGCTTATGTATAGAAAGAGCATTATATGATTCAGAAGACAACCCAAATGAAAAGCTTCTCAATGTTTTCATAGTATGTGAATTGCTGTAATGAACAATGATCTCCCTTATTAATTAGGAGGTCTGCATTCCTAGTAAGCCAAGATTGGGAAATTCTTCCAGTGATCAGGTATTTGAAATCTCTTCACATGACCCATAATGAATATATACATGCTACTGCCCTAAGAGGGAGGTCTAGTGGTGTAGTTCCTAAGGCATTTGACTGCTAACCAGAGGCTGGTGATTCAAACCCACCAGCCACTCCTAGGAAGGAGGATTGAGCAATCTACTACCATAGAGATACCACCTTGGAAACGCAAGGAGGAGTCGCTATGAGTCGAATGCGACTGGAGGGCAGTGAGTTTGGTTCTGGTTTACTGTCATAAGAAAATCAAACACTTTTCTTTTTAAAGACTTTTCTAATCTATTTCAAGACGTCTTGGGGAAAAGGAATAAAATTGCAGTGATTTTTCTGTTGTAGTCTTGGCACAGCTAAATTAAATGAAAAATAACCTGAAATAGAAAAACTCCTAATTTTACAGAAAAATGCTCTCCTTAGCTTATGTGACACAGAAGGAGGCACCTGTATGGGAGTCAAGAGACAGAGATTCTGGTTCTGACTTTGTCGTTCATCAAATGTGTAATTCTGGTGGGTAAATTGTAAAATAAGGGGATGAACTAGATCAGTCCTAAAATCTGTTTCAATTCTAGGTCCTTATCTTCAAGGAGCTCTGGTGGCGCAGTGCCTAAGGCACTTGACTGCTAACCAGAAGGCTGGCGGTTCAAACCCACCAGCCACTCCTAGGAAGGAAGGTTGGGCAATCCTACTTCCGTAGTGATACTGCCTCGGAAACCCAAGGAGGGGTCGCTATGAGTCGGGGCCGACTCGATGGCAAACAACAACAACAACAACATCTTCAAGTGCAAAGGAGCGTTGGTAGCACAGTGCCTAAGGCATCTGACTGCTACCCAGAAGGTTGGTGGTTCAAACGCACCAGCTACTCTGCAGAAGCAAGACTGGGCAATCTACTTCTGCAAAGTTTTACCACCTCGGAAACCCAGTGGGGGCTGCTATGAGTCAGAAGTGACTTGATGGCAGTAGGCTGTTTTTTTTTTTTTTTAAATCTTCAAGTGCCTTCCCTGCAAAGTAGAAGTCTGGGACATAGATAGCATTTCTGCATTAGTTACAGTCTGCTTCAAGTGATGATTATGAAGACAAGAAAACTAAAACCAAACCCACTGCCATCAAGTGGATTTCAACTCATAGTGACCCCCATTGGGTTTCTGAGGCAGTAAATCTTTATGGAATTGATTGCATGAAGACAAAAAGGGAACATAAATGCATTAAACAGGACTTCTGTGAGTGGAATGGAGGAATGGGTATTTTATTTCTTGTCAGATCAATATATTAATTCTAGAGGAAAAGAAATCCTGAAACTCCCATAAATGGGCATCTCCACCCTAAAAAGCAGATAGCATGAAGAGAAATGACGTCTCCTTCGTTTTGGGCCCAAGAAATCAATGGCCCAAGCATGGGCATCTTCTACTGGGCTCTCCTTTAGAGAGATAAAGTCTTTGGCATGTGGCCAAAAAAGGGGGTGCGGTCCAGGGCTGGTCAGAAGAAGCAGAGAGAAAAGGCTGGGTAAGAAAGAATATTTCTGAAAAACTCCTCATACTGGGCTCCCCAACTCTCCCCCAAGTGAGTCTCACCTGCCTATTCTGTGCTTCTTTGTCAGCTTCTGTGAAATGCTAACAAAATTATGAACAGTGATAGGAATATTTTCCAGAACAAATCTATCTTCACTCAACAATATGGAAGGAGGAAAAGGTGAGGTGGAGCAGAGGTTCTTCATTTTCTTATGGCTTCATTTTTCACGGCTTGCACTCTATGTCATAGAGCTCAAAGGATGAATTAGAATCTTCTCTGTACCAGTGCTTATGCGATTCAGTGTCAAATGAAAAATCCATGTTGATGACACTCTGGGTGGGGCAAGCTCATGTCTATTGTTTATTGCTCTACTGCAAAAGGCTATAAAAGTGGGTCACCTTTCAGCCAAAGAATAGACTGGCTTTTATAATAAGCAGTACCACATATAAGTAATGTGCTCCCTTAAACAATGAACTATATGAGAGCAAATGGTCAACATTTACTCAAAAGCAAAGTTGAGAAGGTAAGAAGGAAAAGGGAAGCTAGATCAATGGAAACAGAACAAACAGAATGGAAATAATGAAAATGTTGACAATTGTAACTAATGGCCCAAGACAATTTGTATAAAAAATTGTTATTGGGGAACCTACTTTTCTGTGTAAACTTCACCTAAAAAAAACAATAAAACTTAAAAGAAAGGAAAAAAAGCCCATAAAAGAGAATGGACCTCACATAATTATCCTTTTTTTGCTTCTGTCCTACCATCTTTCCTACCCAAGAGTTTCCACTAATGCCTACACATTTCTGGAAATAGCCCCAAATCCTGCAGTTTGTGCAAAGACTCACAGAAAAAGCTGGAAGTTATCCCTAAAAGGAAAAAAATAAAGATTTTCCATCCCTTAAGATTCAGTTTAATTATTTGCCTATTGTCTTTCAAGGGTACACCCTACACCTTGATGAAGACTCTATCAAATGTTCACAGATAAATGCCAGGGCAGATTAACAACCTGTTCTCCTAAATCCCCCTTTACAATCCTTTACAACCACAGAAATTTAGTGCTATGTGCCAGGAAGAAAAAGTAAGTATTACTGGATGTATCCCCTTACCCTTGAAAAAGACCACACCTAAGACATCACAAAGATGAGGCTCTCTCCTGATACATAAGTGTGGGAGTGAGTCGATTTCCTGAACCCACATATCCTTTTCTCAAAGGTGAATTTTTGTTACCAGCAAACAAATAAGCAAAAATTAAAATAACCAGTGTTTAGAAATCTGTACCTCTCACTCATCACTACTCTTTAATTGGGTTTTTGAAACAGGATTGATCATTTGCTTACTGGAGGCACCTGTTCTACCAGTTGACAATTCCTTCTATGAATTTTGACCGTTAAAAAAAAAAAAAATGCAATACACTAACAGTGCTGCTATTTACCAGAAACTGACAAAATCTGGGTGTTCCTCATTACTGCTTCACCCTGCTTTCTTTGCCACCATTTACTCACCCAAGGCAGAAAAAGGGTGGCAACCACTGAACACTTCTCCTGCACAGGCACAACCACTATCTTAGCACAAGTAGTGAGCTTGACCAAGGGGCCATCCCCTATCTCCCCTCTCCCGCTGCTCCTAAGTCCACTCAGGGTCTGGGGACCTGAAATCAATTCACCTTAACTAGATCTTAAAAACCTGCCTTACAATTACAAAAACAGAAAAATGCACATCAGAAAAATATATCACATGGAGGAACAAACCAGAATCAGGGCTGGAGAGCATTTGCACATCAGCTCTGCCTATGAACTCCAGGGTGGCAAGGAAAGCAACACCTCCCAGCCTAGATCCTGGGAGGGTGTTTTACAAAGGGCTTCCAGCATCCCCCTCAGCAACACCACTACTTCCTCCCAGCCTCCCAATCGTTCTGAATAAAGACCTTCTTTAAACACTTACTGGGAGCAGTAGCTTCTCTATGCAATGTGCCTGTGAGTCACGCAGCAGGAGGGGGCCGCCGGAGCAGAGCAAATTGGAGAGGCCCCCGGCTTTTCTGTAGGCTGATGTCTATGAGACAGCAGCACAGGAGCCGACTTTCCCATTACAGCTTCAGACTGTAATCCATGTGCTTTCGGCGGGCCAGTCCCAGCTGCCCACAGAGCACCACATGATCCGCTCTGACATCAGATCAGCCAGACGCGACAGCCCATCCGCCAGCCTCTTCCACACTCATGGGTTGCATCATTTGGGAGGATTCGGTTTGCATTTAAGCAGGTGGTACCAAGTAAAGAACTGTGGTTTTCTCATAAAATTTTTCTTCCTTTCTTTCTTTTTTGCCTAGTTCCTTCTGTTTTTAATAGGAGAAGGGAAAGAGAGAGAAAAAAAAAAGCATTTGGATTTGTTTGCAGCCAGAATCTATCAGTTAGATGAGAAATAACTGGAGTTCTATGTCTGGTGCAGGGAAGCTGAGGAATGAGCTACTGTCGAGATGCCAAAGCTGTGGGAGTGATTTCATCTGCAAATCACTGCCACCACCATCCCTACCACTTTTCAGTAGACCAACTTTTATAACAAGTGTAAGTCATGAATTATTGGTGGGGTCTGTGTGGAATTTTAAAGCTAGGCACCACTGCTTTTAGCTCATTGAAGATCTCAGGGAGATAGCCACTAGACTCAACTCATATCCAACAATTCCATGGTGAGGAGACTCACATACAGTCCAACAGAAACAGATCAACAGATGGAGACAGACAGCTAGGGAAGCAGGCAGAGAGCCAGGATCATCTTTTCATGCTTGCAGTAATTCATTCAGTAAACATTTGTTGATCACCTACTAGGTACCAAGTACAAAGAGAGATATCAGATAGGGAAGAGAGCATGACCACTTTAACAACATGCAAGGTTTCAAATAAAATTTATTTTGATCTGGCACATATCTTCCAATCCTACTTCTGTAAGAAGAACACAAGGACATAATAGATTTATATTTTATGTTATAAAATGTTCTGAGTCTATCATGGAATCCAAAGGCGGGTTAACAAAACCTTGTTTTACCCTAACTTCATTATGATAAATGGGAATAAAAATGAAGTTTAAGATAAGAATAAGCAAAATCATTAAATCTTTATAAAGCAAAATCATAGGAGAATTAAGCAACAGGGACCAGAAATGGAATTTTTCCACAATAGAGAGAATTCACTTTCTTTAACTACATTTACTTTAACTATGTTAGTTCCTATGTATTTAGCTTATCAACTGTATTTCAGGTATTTATGTATTTAAACAGATATTTAAACATAATATCCCTAGCCAACTAATAAACTCATTAAATATCATATCTGAGTATCTTTACAATGACATATATAATAAGTGTTTAATAAATATTCATAATAAAGGAACTGACACAATCAATTTATTCTTTATCTAGCTAATTCCCAATAGAGACCAAATGGAAACCGTTGCCCTGTGGAATCTCATATTGAATACTTCACAGTAACAAGCAACCTATTCATATTACCAGGGGGAAATATCATAAGCTTGTTACAAAATAAATAGAAGACTTAAATATTATCTATAAAATCACAAATACATGTATTCTTTCCATAGCAAAAGCATTTATGTATGTACTGTTTAATTGCTGGCCTTATAGCATTAATAAATAATACAATCTACACTAAAGTTAAGCAATAAAGACAAAAAAAATCATGAAAGCCAAGAATTTTCATATTTTGTGAATATTCTGTGAGAAAGAGCTTGTTTTAAAATTAAAATATAAAGAAAATGAAAATGATTTTCTGCTTGAAAAAATGTCTTTTGGTTTAGTTTCTTGGGATTTTTTTTTTTAACCTTTAATTTTACACATATAATTAACCTTGAACATTTTCAAATAACACTTTACACACTATACCAACATACTCCTAGAAGTGATTCTTTGACACTTTTTCTTACTCTATGGACCAAGTAAAGTGGGAAATTTGACTTCACAAGGGAAAAATAATGCTTCTTTAAAAATCTCTGCAGCTAAGAATAGTTAAATATTAAAAAAATTACTACCGCTACTGCTAAAGCCCTAGTTCAAGCTACTATCATCATTTATTTCCTTATGATAGCAACTGCTTCCTCTTTGTCTTCCACATAGCAAGTAGAATGTTCTTAATTAAAGAGAATCATACTTCTACTCTTCTTTCTCAAAGCTTTATGAAGCAAAATGAACACACCCAGTCATTTTCTATTTCATTTAATTCCAAGATCTTTCATATAGCAAATAAATGTTTCACATGACTCTCTTCACAAGTAACTTACTGAAAGTTACTCTCCTTGGCTTAGTTATTACTCTTTTAGTAATTGACACATGTTTTATGTAATTGATTTTTTAAATTAAGATAGTTATCAGAAACAGAATTATTGAGTCACAGGTGGTAGTTTTCATATTTAGTATTTAAGCTAACTATAGTTTCCCAGCACAGTATCACTAAAGTAAAGGATGACACAGAGATATACACAAGAGGTACAGACAACAAAGACAAATACTATTTCAAACACAATTCTATATCAGTAATGAAAAACACTAGCCTACAGATGGATACATGAGTAAACAGGCAAGAAGATCAGGTATGGATGTTGTTGTTAGGTGCCACTGAGTCAGCTCCAACTCATAGTGACCATGTGTACAACAGAAGGAAACACTGCCCAGTCCTGTACCATCCTCACAATCCTTGCTATTACTGATCCCATTGTTGCAGCCACTGTGTCAATCTATCTCACTGAGGGCTTTCCCCTTTTGCATTGACTCTCCACTTTACCAAGCATGATATCCTTCTCCAGAGAATGGTCCCTTCTGACAACATGATCAAAGTAGGTGAGACAAAGTCTGGCCATTCTCACTTCCAAGGAGCATTCTGGCTGCACTTCTTCTAGGACAGATTTGTTCATTCTTTGGCCAGTCCATGGTACTTTCAGCATTCTTCACCAGCACCACAACTCAAAAGCATCAACTCTTCTTAGGCCTTCCTTGTTCATTGTCCAGCTCTCACATGCATATGAGGTGATTAAAAATACCTTGGCTTGGGTTAGGTGCACCTTAGTCTTCAAGGAGACATCGTTGCTCTTCAGCACTTTAAAGAGGTCTTTGGCAGCAGATTTGCCCAGTTCAATATGTCTTTTGATGTCTTGATTGCTGTTTCCATTGGTATAAATTATGGAACCAAGTAATATGAAATCTTTAACAGCTTCAATGTTTTCTCCATTTATTGTGATGCTGCTTATTGGTCCAGTTGTAAGGATTTGGGGATAGACAAACAAAATACACCCATGACCATACATAGGTTTCCACCACTTTTCTGTCAATTTGTCATACTGTTGTGTTTTGCATGTTGCTATGAGGCTGGAGGCTATGCCACCAGTATTGCAAATACCTGCAGGGTCACCCATGGTAGACAGGTTTCACCAGAGCTTCTAGACTAAGAAAGACTGGGAGGAAGGATGGGGCCATCCACTTATGAAAAAAAGTGACCAGTGAAAACCTTATGAATAATAGTGAAACACTATCTGATATATTACTGGAAAACTTTATGAATAGCCCTGAAATGTTGTTGTTATGTGCTGTTGAGTCGGACCTGACTCACAGCAACCTCTCCTTGGGTTTTCAAGGCAGTATCACTATGGAAGTAGATTGCCCAACCTTCCTTCCGAGGAGTGGCTGGTGGGTTTGAACTGCCAGCCTTCTGGTTAGCAGTCAAGTGCCTTAGGCACTACTCTACCAGAGCTCCTAGCCCTGAAATATTGTCTGATATAGTGCTGGAAAATGAGCCCCTCATATGGGAAGTCACTCTCAAAATGTGACTAGGGAAAAGCTGCCTTCTCAAAGTTACCCATTGCTATTGAGTCAATTCTGACTCATAGTGGCCCCCATTGGGGGCCAACACTGTAAATCTTTACAGAAGCAGATTGCCTTATCTTTTCCCCATGGAGCAACTGGTAGGTTTGAACTGCTGACCTCCTGGTTATCAGCCTGATGTCTTATCCACTACACCACAAAAGTCCTTTCCTCCTCAAAGTAGAGTTGATCTTAATGACATGGGTGGAATAAAGCTTTCAGGACTTCCATTTGCTGATGGAGCACAACTCAAAATGGGAAGAAACAGCTGCAAACATCTATTAATAATCGAAACAAAGAATGTACAAAGTATGAATTTAGGAAAATTGGAAGCTACAAAAAATAAAATGGGATGCATAAACATTAATATCTTAGGTATTAGTGAGTTGTAATGGACTAGTTTTGGCCACTTTGAATCAGACAATCATATGGTCTACTATGCTAGGAATGATAAACTGAAGAAAAATGGTGTCCCATTCATTGTCTAAAAGAATGCTTCAGAATATGTCTTGAAATACAATGCTGTCAGTGATAGCATAATATCCATACCCGTGCAAGAAAGACCAGTTAATACCACTATTACTCAAATTTACTAAAGCCAAAGATGAAGAAATTGAAGATTTTTACTAACTTCTATAATCTGAAATTGACCAAACATGCAATCAAAATGCATTGATTATCACTGATAATTGAAATGCAAAAGTGGGAAACAAAGGAGAATCATCTGTAGTTGGAAAATGTGGGACTTGGTGATAGAAATGACACTAGAGATCCCATAATAAAATTTTCCAAGACCAACAATTTATTCACTGCAAATATCTTTTTTCAAAAACATAAACAGTGGCTTTACACATGGACCTTGCCAGATGGAATACACAGGATTCAGATTGACTACATCTGTGGAAAGAGGCAATGGAGAAGCTCAATATCTTCAGCCAAAACAAAGCCAAGAGCCAACTGTGGAACAGATCATCAATTACTCAGATGCAAGTTCAAGTTGAAACTGAAGAAAATTAAAACAAGTCCATGAGAGCCACAATATGACCTTGATTAGACCACATCTGAATTTAGAGATCATCTGAAAAATAGATTTGACACAATGAACACCAAAGACCAAAAACCTAATGAGCTGTGGGATGACATAAAGAACATCATACATGAAGAAAGCAAAAAGGTCATTAAAAAGATAAGGAAGAAAAGACCAGAATGGTTGTCAGAAGAGACTCTGAAACTTCCTCTTGAACAAAGAGTAACTAAGGCAAATGGAAGAAATGACAAAATAAAAGAGCTAAACAGAAAATTTCAAAAAGCAGCTCGAGAAGATAAAGTCAATTGTTATAATGAAATGTGCAAAGACCTGGAGGGTAAGGACATGTTCAGCATTTCTCAAGCTGAAAGAACTGAAGGAAATATTCAAGCCTCAAGTTGTAATATTGAAGGATTCTATGGCCAAAATATTGAGTGATGCAGGAAATAGTAAAAGAAAATAGAAGAAAGATACAGAATCACTGTACAAAAAGAATAGATTGATTATCAGCTATTTCAAGATGTGGTATATGATCAAGAACCAATGGTATTGAAGGAAGTCCTAGCTTCACTGAAGAAACTGATGAAAAATAAGTCTCTAGGAATTGATGGATTAACCACTGAGATGTTTCAACAAACTGATGCTATGCTGGAGCCACTTACTCATCTATGTCAAGAAATTTGAAAGACAGCTATGTGGTCAACTGACTGGAAGAGATTCAAATTTGGGCCCATTCCAAAAAAAGATGACCCAACAGAATGTGAAAATTATCAAACAATATCATTACTATCACATTTAAGTAAAATTTTGCTAAAGATAATTCAAAAACTCTTGCAGCCGTATATTGACAGGAAATTTCCAGAAATACAAGCTAGTTTCAGAAGAGGATGTGGAACAAGGGATATCACTGCTGATATCAGATGGATCTTGACAAAGAATACCAGAAAAATGTTTACTTGTGCTTTATTGACTATGCAAAGGCATTCGACTGTATGCATCAAAACATATTATGGTTAACATTGCAAAGAATGGGAATTCCAGAACACTTAATTGTGCTCATGAGGAACCTATACAGAGACCAGGAGGTTGTCACTTGAACAGAACAAGGGTATATGCATGGTTTAAAATCAGGAAAGGTGTGAGTTAGGCTTGTATCCTTTCACCATACTTATTCAATCTGCATGCTAAGCAAATAATTCAAGAAGTTGGACTATATGAAGAAGAATGCAGCATCAAGATTGGAGGAAGACTCATTAACAACTGTGATGTGAAGATAATACAACCTTGCATGATGAAAGTGAAGATGGCTTGAAGCACTTACTGATAAAGATCAAAAACTAGAGCCATCAGTATGGATTACACCGCAACATAAAGAAAACAAAAATCTCAACCGAACCAATAAGCAGCATCATGATAAATGGAGAAAAGATTGAAGTTGTCAGATTTTATTTTACTTAGATCCACAGTCCACACCCATGGAAGCAGCAGTCAAGAAATCAGACATCGTTGGGAAAATCTGCTACAAAAGACCTCTTTAATGTATTGAAGAGCAAAGACGTCACTTAGAAGACTAAGGTGTACCTAAATGAAGCCATGGTATCTTCAATTGCTTCATATCCATGTGAAAGCTGAACAATGAATAAAGAAGACCTAAGAAGAGTTGATGCTTTTGAATTATGGTGTTGGCAAAGAATACTGAAAGTACCATGGACTGCCAGAAGAACGAACAAATCTGTCCTGGAAGTGCAGCTGGAATTCTCCTTGGAAGCACGAATGGCTAGACTTTGTCCCACCTACTTTGATCATGCTGTCAGAAGGGACCATTCCCTGGAGAAGGATATCATGCTTGGTAAAGTAGAGTGTCAGAGAAAAAGGGGAAGAATGTCAACAAGATGTATTGGCACAGTGACTGCAATGATAGGCTCAACCTTAACAAGGATTGTGAGGATGACACATGACCAGCCAGTGTTTTGTTTTGTTGTACTAAGGGTTGCTATGAGTTGGATCTGACTTGACAGCACCTAACAACAACAACAACCTACATACATTGATTTTGCAAATGATATTCCTACAAACTTACTTGTTTGTGCAATAAAAATGTCCTTATATATTATAGAGAGAGCTAAAAGGGGACAAAATTAGGATAACTTCTAGCCATAACCAAGCACTTTGAGGGAATGAGTTACTGGGCCTATGGGCTTAGGACTTTGGTGACAGGGGATATCAAGCTCAACTGATACAACATAGTACACAAAAACATCATTCCACAACCTACTTTGGTGAGTAGCAACTAGAGTCTTAAAAGCTTGTGAGTCCTGGCTACCACTGTCATCCACTTGGAAGGGGATCTGTGTAGCAGATCCTTGATAGAGAGGGAAAACAATGTGGAACAAAACTCAAAATCATTTGGAGGGAAAGAAAAGGGGGGGAGGGG
>NW_006921658.1:2213389-2224595 GCF_000298275.1 Orycteropus afer afer
GAAGTGGGAGGGGAGCTGTTGCATTGTGGTAAACTGTGGTCAATGTCATGAGACAAAGTATATGTAAACTGCAATATGGAAAGTGAATTTGCTCTGTAAATCTTCACCCAAATCACAATAATAAAAAATAAAAATAAGCTTGTGAGTGACTAGCCATCTAAGATGCAACTATTGGTTTCTCCTTATCCAGGGCAAAGAAGAGTGAAGAAAAAAAATAGATACATGGAAACAATAAATTCAAGGGATTGATGGACCATGGGAACCTCTGCCTACATGACCTTGAGACCAGAAGAACTAGATGGTTTCAAGCCACCAACGCTTGGGTAGAGTGGGAGAAAAAATGAGGAATAAAATTCAAAAACATAAGAGAGACCAAGATTACTGGTTGAATAGAGACTGGTGAAACCTTTGAGACTATGGGCCTAAGTCACCCTTTGCACACAGAATTAGACTCACTCCAGTGGCTCAACTCTCAGCCAAACAACACAAAGGCCTACAAACTGAACAACTACACCAGGGAGATGTACTCCTTAGAACAATCAACCATGGGAGATCAGAGGGACAGCATTTGCACAGGGAGAAAGCTAGGCAGGCATGAACACACAGCAAAGAAAGACACAGAGAAGGGGTAAACACAGGGAGGAGGTGGGAAGAGAGCTGTTACTCTTTGGGAATTGTAATCAGAGTCATGAAACAAAATGTATATAAACTGTTGAATGTAAAATGAATCTGCTTTGTAAAATTGTACCCAACTCAAAAAGTTAAAAAAAATAGAAATAAAAATACATAGTTTCCCATCCAAAGACTATAGCTCTCGATCTTCCTTGCACTAGGTGTGGATTTGTGAGCAGAATTCTCTCTTGCTTAACATAAAATTGTTTTTCTAGACTTCTTTCTCTCCCCTCATGCAAGATGGAACACAGACTTGGCTGCAACTTAACTTTGACAACCAGGGGGTGGCAGAGCAAAAAGGACAGAGAAAACTAGGCCCCAATCTGACAATATAAAGCAGAGCTATCCTGCCAACTGGACCACGCACTCTAAAATGTTGTATGAGAGAAAAATAATTTTTAAAGACACTTTATTTTGGTACATCTTTGTTATAATATTTTAACTTCCAAGCTAACTAATTAATAGGATCTGAACTTTTTTTTTTTTTAATGTTACAAGAATAATGTTCCTGTTATTTACTCCATAAACATTTATGCAGTATCTCTCTAGAAGATAATACCATGCACACTGGAGAGTGGAGAGTGCAAACCTCTATAAGACCTTGCTTGTTCTTTCCTCCCAGAAATCTTACTAGAAAAAAAAAAAAAAAAAAAATGGCTGCTGCTGATTTCCTACCCTTTGGGCTGGCCCAGCACTTCCTGGCAGACTGCTAAAATCACATTGGCTCTGAACATTTTAAGATTCCTAATTAATTAATTAATATTGCCCAACTTCTTAGCAGAATGCCTATAGTGGGTTATATTGCCACCAGTTTGCAGACAATTATTGTTTTACTGCATTCTTGTCAGTATTGAAGTTTATCTCTGTTCTGGTTACCTAGTACTTCTCTGACAAGAATATACCACAAATAGGATGGCCTTAACAAACAGTTTATTCTTACAATTTGGAGGTTTTAAGTCCAAGTTAAGTGCCAGGCTCTAGGGGCTGGGTAAAAGCCCCTCAACCTTGGGGTCCAGCTCTACCTCCTGCTTCCGGCCCACTAGAGCTAGAGACATTTCTTCACTCAGACAGCTGCTGGCTGCTGAGGCTGAAAAACCCAAGGTTGACAGGTAAAAAGGCACAGTCCCGATGTTACCAAACTACACAGCAGGCCATTAATTCAATTCCATTGTGAGTCCCAAGGTTGGCAGAGCATGGCAGGCTGCTCAACAAAGACATGGCTACATGCAGGGTCCAAGTGTGCCATAAGCCAGAGACCATTCCCAAGGCTTCCCCTTATATACAGGAAGCAGACCGCCATCCCAAAGGCAGCTACTCAGCTGCTTGTGGTAGATCCCACCATGGAGTTGATTGCCAGTCTCATCATGGGGAATAACTACCACCAACTGCTCAGCCACTCAACCAGGACCAGCCAAGTTGATATACAAATTTAACTACAACAATCTCTTTATAAGAAATTCTACTAATTTGATAAAGGAAAAATAAGATATATTCTCTTTTTATTATTAAGAGGTTGAACATGACTCAATATTTACTATTTATTGGTATTCCATCTTTTGAGAATTATTTGTTCATACAATTTATTTTTATTGGATTTTTAGCATTTATTTTGTCCATCCTATTAAGCTTCATCGTTTGCCTTTCAATTCTGCTTTTGTGAAGCAGATGTTTTGTTATCATCAAATTTGTAATTTTTACACTGTAATTTGTTCTCTTCAAACTTCTCCTGATACCCATATTTTCAACCTTAAATATCACTCACCACTAGAAAGAACCAAAGCTCTTTAGAGAAAAAGTCAATTTCAGGTCTGAGACAGAGAATGTGCAAGATAAACCTAGGACATTGTTTTATGCCAGAAAGCACAGAAACTTTCAAAGAAATTGGGGTCATGTAAAAAAGATAAAGAGTGTCAGCTTGAAAAGGTTCCCAAGGGCCAACTTCATCAAAACATCTGTTCTAGTTACTGTGGCTGTGTAACCAACCCTGCCAGATTTAGCAGCTAAAACAACATTTCTTTTTCTCTCACATCTGCAGTTTGGGCAGGGCTTAGAGGGCCAGCTGGTTTCTGCTCACCATCAACTGAGCACCTCAAAAGGTGGAGACTGGAATCCTCTGAGGGAATCTTCTGACTGGAATCACTCATGTGTCAGGTACCTGCGCTCAAACAGCTAAGGGATGGAATATTAGGTTTCCTTAGTCATCTCTCTCTATCGCTTCTTTCTATATCCTCTCTCCAATATGGTGGCTTTAAGATGGTTAACTTTCTCAAAAAGCATGTGTCCCAAGAGAGAGATCTGGTCTGAAGCTATATTGCATTATTATTACCTATCCACAGAAATCATGCAACAACGCCTCTGCCCAGATTCACACTTGATGGAGATGTGTCAATATCACATTAAAGAAGAGCATGAAGGATGGAATATATTAGCATAGCCTTCTTTGAAAAATGCAATCTGCCATAGCATCAAAAAGAATACTTACTATAATCATTTAAAGCCTATGAAGACAAAAACCCTAATGATATGCAACACAGAACTAAAAATAAAAATATTTAGTGCTAATTGAAGTGACTGTTACATATACCAATTCCTTACTCAAAAATTGGTAAAAGAGAGCTTCAAAGATTTCTTTTTTTTTTTACCACAGGCAACTCTATTTCACAGCATTAACAAATAGACCCAGTTGATGAGGAAAATCTCTTCATTACAGAAAGCTAGTTAATGAATGTATAAGTGCTGAGAAAATGAGGGGAGTTTCACCATTTGGTAACCCATAATGAAATCACCGTTTCTAGCAAAAATTAGTAATAGGTGTTAAAAGCAATGTGTATAAGGTCGACGCTCATGCAGAACCCATACGTAGACTGTGGTAGTTAGTTTTGTGTGTCAACTTGGCTGGGCCTGGCTGAGTGGCTGGGCAGCTGGTAATAGTTATTCCCCATGATGAGATTGGCAATCAACTCCATGGTGGGATATCTACCACAAGCAGCTGAGTAGCTACTTTGGGTATGTGGTCTGCTTCCCACATATAAGAAACAGCTTTGGGAAGGTCTTGCAGCATGCTTGGACCCTGCATGTAGCCATGTCATTGTTCAGCAGCCTACCATGCTCTGCCAACCTTGGGACTTACAATGACTTTAAATTAATGGCCTGCTGTGTGGTTTGGTAACATCAGGACTGTTCCTTTTACTTGTCAACCTTGGGTTTGTCAGCCTCAGCAGCCAGCAATTTTCTGAATGAAGAAACAGCTCTAGCTCCAGTGAGCAGGAGCAGGAGGCAGAGCTGGACCCCAATGTTGAGGGGTTTTTACCCAGCCCCCAGGGGCTGGCACTTGAACTTGGACTTAAAGCCTCCAAACTGTTAAGAGAACAAACTCCTGTTTGTTAAGGTCATCCCATTTGTGGTATATTCCTGTCAGAGCAGCACTAGGTAACCAGAACATAGAGCAAGATGCAGTAGTTGGAGCAGAACAAGGGTATAATTCATGGTTTAAAATTGGGAAAGTTGTGTGTCAGGGTTATAATTTTTCATCATATTTATTCAATCTGTACACTGAGTAAATAATCTGAGAAGCTAGACAATACAAAAGAGAGCACAGCATTAGGATTGGAGAAAGACTCACTAACCACCTGCAATATGCAGATGACACAATCTTGCTTGCTAAAAGTGAAGATGACTTGAAGCATTTACTAATAAAGATCAATGACTAGAGTCTTCAGTATGGATTACACCTTAGCATGAAGAAAACAAAAATCTTCACAAATGGACCAATAAACCACACCCAAAAAAATAGAGAAAAGAATGAACTTGTCAAGGATTTCATTTTACTCAGATCACAACCAATGCCCATGGAAGCCACAATTAATAAACCAAACAATGAATTGATTGGGCAACTCAGCTGCAAAAGATCCCTTTAAAATGATAAAAGGCAAAGATATCACTTCAAAGACTAAGGTGTACCTGATGCAAGCCATGGTGTTTTCAGTCGTCTCATATGCATGTGAAAGATGGACAATGAATAATGAAGATCAAAAATGAATTGATGCTTTCGAATTATAGTGTTAGTGAAAAATATTAAATATACCAGAAAAATGAACAAATCTGTCTAGGGAGAAGCACAGTCAGAATGCTTTTCAGAAGTGAGAATGGTAAGATTTCATCTCATGTACTTTGGACATGTTATCAAGAGGGACCAATCCTTGGAGAAAGGTAAAGTGTAGGGTTGGTGAAAAAGAGAAAGACCCTTAACAAGATAGATTAACACAGCAGCTGCAAAAATGGGCTCAAACATAGAAAGGATTGTGAGGATAGTGCAGAACCAGGCAGTGTTAAGTTCTGTTGTATATAGTTTTGCTATGAGTCAGAACCAACTCGACAACACCTAAGAACAACAACAACAAAGTATCTACAATGAAAAAAAAATTAGAAAATAAAGTATCATAAAATGTTAACAACTGGTAAACTTAGATAAAGAATATATGGGTATTCCATATACTCTTATTTCTAGTTGTGTTTGTGTGTATGTGTGTGTATGTACATGTATGCGTGTGTATGAGGAATGTCTCACAGGAAGACATAATGAAACAGCGAAGTCCTCCCAAAATCCAGGGATTTTCTAAATATTCACTTCTAGTTTTCAAATTTTTATGACTTAAATTATTGCAAACATTTAACTACATGAATTATCTGGAACTTTTTTGGAGTATTCTGGTTTTCTTCAAATATCAAACCAATTGTCCTACAAAATACATTAAATAATGTCTCTCCTTCCCTCCAGTTGTTATGCCTATTTTGTCTTTTATTAAATTATTGATATATTAGTATCTATTTTGGAGATAACTATTCCTATTGACTTGTTTATATCAACATCAGTTTATATCAGTGCCATTTTAATTTAATCATTTTAGTTCCATGTACTTAAGAACCACCTAAACACTATTAGTTCTCTTTAATATTGAAATATTGCCTATGTATTTTTCCTTATATATATTTCTAGATAATTTAAAAAATTATTTCTACTGATTCTACTTTAAAAAAAAATCCCCACTGGGTTACCCCTCCCACACAAACACACACACACACGCACACTGGATTTCTGAATAAAACTGAATTGTGCAATATTATCATTTCTATAATATTAACAATTAATAACTAATCCCACTCAAATTTTAAGAGCTCTGATTTTTATTTCCTCCTTGTTTGAGTCACAATGCACTTCCCTCTCAGGCTCCCATCCCACTGGTGTTAGTTCTGTCCTCTGGAGCAACATAAAATTTGTGTACTCCTCTCCCACAGACATCCAAAGAGAGCAATTATGTTCCCAATCCATTCAGCCATTTCCTATTTAACTGATTTTCATTCTCTTCACCATTCTGCTCACCCACTTCCAGATATGCCCCAGTTTGTCAGTGTTTCCTCTTTAAATGTGGGTCCCAGATCTAAAAGGTCCAATGTGTGTGGTCTGAGAAGCAAAAACATAGTGGGATATATTATTTCCCTTATTCTGGACACTCTGTTGTCTAGATTTGTATCCTCTTTTCTTGGCAGTTCTCTACACTCTTGGCTCATATTGTGCTTGCAGTCAACTAAAAATCACTACAAATTTTCACAGAATTAATATTAAAATAGACCTCATCCTCCTTGAACATAAGCAGTTGAATCCCTCATCTATTTGTATATATTGTTTATATGCATCTTTGAGAAATTTTTCATTTTTCCAATATTAGTCCATTATTTCAGCCCAACTATGAATCCTATTTTCCAAAGCATTAAAGCTTAGTCATCTGCAAATTTAATAAACATTTTTTTCTTTAGCCTCATCAAAAAAATCTGACAAAGAAGAAAGGACCAAGTCCTACAGCAAAACAAACCTAACATTTTTTGGGGGGATTGCCTAAGGCTGAATTGAAATACTAGAACTTCATTATTTCCTTAGGAGACTTACTTGTTCTAAATTTTGCTGATGGTCAACGATAAGCACAACTGTATTCCAGAATCCAAAATGTTTTGTTTTGTTTTGTTTTTTACCTTTTCAAAAACCATGAAATTCATCCATCACCATGCACCTTTCATTCTACAGCTCTCCACAAAGAATAAACTGAAAACCAAACCCATTGCCACTGAGTTAATTCTAACTCATGAAAACACTACGTGTTGTAGAGTAGAATTGCACTCTGTTGAGTATTCAAGACTATAATCTTTACGGAGGAGTCCCTGTGTGGTGCATACAATTAAGTGCTCGACTATATGCCCAAAGGTTGGCAGTTTGCACCCACCCAGAGAACACTCAGTAGACAGGCCTGGCAGTCTGCTTCTGAAATGTTAAAAGCCTTGAAAACCCTATTGAGCCGTTTTACTCCACACATACAGCATCGCTGTGAGTCAGAATCTACTTCATGGCAACAAAATAAAAACAATATGTATAAGCAGATTGCAAAGCTTTTCTTCCAAGGCACGTCTGGATGGATTTGAACCACCAAACTTTCAGTTCATAGTGGAGTGCTTAACTATTTGCATCACCCAGGGACTCCCAACCAAACATTTTGGATTCTGGCATACAGTTGTGCTTATTGTTGACCCTCAGCAAAATTTAGAACAATTGAGAATAGTGACTGTGAATGGCAACTACACACATTTTGATTGTTCTTGATTAATTTCTAGAAAGTGAAGTCATTATGGTGTCTACACGCCATTCTATGAAAGTATTTGTGTATATATTTATATCCTCTAGCAGATTTTAAGTTCCTTGAGGACAACACTAAGGCACATTCAGTTCAATTCAATCTGCATTTATTGAGTGCCAAGTACTTGCCAGAAATAGTGATAGGAGACAGGATAGCCTCTATGGCGGGAATAACAAGAGCAGTGAACCAGCACTGCCTAGTGTATTCAGAGACTAGAAAATATTCTGCACTTCCAGATCAAGAGGTATAGAGTGGCAAGAAATGAGAATGGACAGGTGTTTAAAGGAGAATTCCATAATAGAGGATCTTGAAAGCCATCCTAATGAATTTCAACTTTATCCTCTAGGACAGAGTTAGAAACAGGCCACTCAAGAGCCAGAGTCCCTTATAGACTCATTTTGTTTGCCCTGTACAATCTTAAAGGAGCTCTGGCTGTATATGGTTATGGCATTTGGCTGCTAACCAAAAAGTTGTTGCTCAAACCCACCAGCTGCTCTGTGGAAGAAACCCAGGGCAGTCTGCTTCCATAAAGATTTACAGTCTTAGAAACACAATGGGGGTCACTATGAGTCAGAACTGACTCAATGGCAGTGAGTTTTGGTTTTGGTACAATGATAAAAACAAAATTATAGAAATATGGATGCTTCTATGTCACGGTCCCTACATTGTTACTGTCTTATACCACCACTAAAATATTGGCTCCTTTGGTTTGTGTATAATGGTCTTCCCAATGCCTAGATCAGTGTCTGGTCCACAAGAATCATTGAAGAAGGTTTGTCTGCCAACTTGTTAACCTGTCCCATTTCATTGATTCACATCACCTGGTACAAAGGTAGACAACTAATAGCAACTGCTACAAATGCCTTCTGGTGTCCCACTTTCCCATAAAAATGTATGAAGATGAATGACAAATTTTCAGTTTAAAAGAATTTTGTGTGCCTCTGGCACCTACTTCTCATTCAACATGCTTATAATGCAATTATATCCACTAATTCTCTGAATTTTTTAAACCTATGTGTCCGACTAACCATGGTCTGACTAAGCCCAGCCCAATCTTCCTTGTCTACTTCTCATTCAGAGATGACATGGTCATAATCTCTCTCAATATCAGTCACTTCCACATCTCCAGCCCCTTCATTCTTGGTATTCAGGATAGCCATTCTCCTAATTGCTTCTTCACCATTTCCTAGAGGTGATTTTTGTCAGCCAAACCACTTAAGGGTTCATCAAATGCTCTGTTGTCAGCAGAATGAAACTTTCAGAAATTACATTTACCCATCTCTGTGTCTTGCTGTAGAGTCTCTGGGTGACACAGTTAAGTTCTTGTGATGCAATCAATATCTTTTACATGGCCCTTCTCACCATGGTCTTATAACTCTCACCAAATGATTGGATGAACCTATGCAAATGAGGTGCTTGTGGACCACTAAGGGTATTAGATAGCTTGCTAATAATACAAATAAGGTGGATAGCATCCTGTGGGGTGTGGGACCATACAAATAAGGTATATGGATCCGTAATGAAGAGATTGATCGGTTTTGCCATCCAGATAGGCTTAAAATGAGCCATCATAGAGGTGGATGGAGAGAACCTCACAACCATCTAGAAGAGATGGAAGTAGAGTGTATCTTTTGGACCCAGGGTCCCTGTGCTGAGAACTTCCTAGACCTAGGAAACATAGAGAGAGAGAAAGCTGTAATACCAGAGATGGAGCAAAATGGCGAGCAGCAGCAGAGGAATAGCAGCAGGAGAACCAGGAGACCAACATGAGATGGTGCAACAGGGTTCTAAGCCCATGGAACGAGCCAGCTACAGTGAATGTGCCGGTCCACAGAGTGACAGAGAGCTGATCACCTCTAGGCGGAGGCTTACTGGCAGAATGGTGTGCGTACAAGCATGTATCGGTGGAGGTAAAAATCTTCTTAACACTGACTTGCTGAAGCAAGTCAGGGACCAAGGGGCTGAGAGGAAAGGCCTGGAGGACAGCCAAGGAGCTATTCTGACTAAAGAACTGTTATCATGAGTTGTCCCTGATCCTGAATTATAATCTGTTACTTCCCTAGTAAACCCCATAACCATGACCATAGTCTGAGTTCTGTGTGGTGATTGCAGTGAACTATCAAACCCAGCAGAGTAGTAGAGAGTGCCATGGGAGGGATGGCCAGATTTAGAATTACTAAAAAAAAAGTTTAAGTCCTACTCTGTCCTACAGGGTGGCTATGAGTCAGAATCAACTCCATGGCAGTGGGTTTGTTTTTTGGTTTGAGTATCTTGGTAGGTGATGATACTGATTAGATGAGATTGTGCATGAAAATCAATAGCCACTTAGTAAAATTTAGCATCACAATCATGTTTATTTACTTGCTATTTTTATTACTACTTTCATTACTGAGCCCTTGGGGGGGAAAAAAAGTTTAAGAAAGGAGTTATATCTGACTTCTGCCTAATAGGCATTATTTGGGCTAAAGATCTTTATTCTCCTTCCTTCTTGTGAAGTTAGAGGAGGTCAAACACCCCTGCCACACAATTTTTCTTGACTACTAGCTATAAGGTTGGTGGATCAAACCCACCTAGAAGAAAGGCCTTGAAAATCCTACAGAGTGTACATCTACTTTGCACACATGGGGTCACCATGAGACCATGAGTTAGAATTAATGCAACAACAACAGGTTGTTTTTTTTTTTTTTTTTTTAAATGCCTTGCTATAACATATTTGTAAAATATAGACCATGTCACCTACCTGACCTGGAATTTTTTCTCTCGTTGTTGTTGTTAGGTGCCATCAAATCGGCTCCAACTCATAGCAACCCTATGTACAAAAGAACAAAACACTGCCCAGTCCTGTGCCAGCCTCACAATCCTTGCTATATCTGAGCCCATCACACCAGCCACTATGCCAATCCATACTGTTGAGGGCTTTTTCCTGATCCTCCAATTTACCAAGCATGATATACTTCTCCAGAGAATGGTCCCTTCTGACAACATGACCAATGTAGGTGAGACAAAGTCTGGCCATTCTCATTTCCAAGGAGCACTCTGGCTGCACTTCTTCCAGCACAGAGCTCTTAGTTCTTTTGGCAGTCCATGGCACTTTCAGTATTCTTCGCCAACATCACCTCACACAAATGTTCATCAACTGACTTCCACCCTCAAATCTCTGGATTCTTGTGAAAGCATGCAGCATCTTAAAATGGAGTGCTATTGCCATCACTTCCCACTTCCTCCACACACAATCATATAAACAAATAACACAATACCTCCAGAGATGCTTCTTTTGAACGAAATGTCATTTTAAAAACTGTAAGTCTAGTCATATGTTGGTAATTATAGAAGCTAGATGATGGATATGTGAAGCTTCATTATATATTTTCTTTACTTCTGAGTATGTTTGGAGATATCCAAATAAGAATCATTTTTAACTATTTGCAAAATTATCGTGTCATTTATTTATTCACCAGACACTGTGCTAAATAATGAAACAGAGATGATTAAGATATAATCCTTATCTAAGGTTAGCAGATAAAATACAAGAGGCAAAGTTACATTCGAATTTCAGGTTAATAACAGATAAAAGTTATGGTATATATTTGTTGCATACACTATTTGGCATATTTGTACTTAAAAATTATACTAAATATATTTACACTAAAATATTATTTGTTATTTATCTGAAATTCAAATTTAACTATGTGTTTTGTATTTTTATTTGCCAAATCTGTTTCAAAAAATATTTACAGGAGTTCCGGCAAGATGGCAGACTAGGCAGAAGGATTGCACAGACCCTCTTCAACAAAGAAAAGGGAAACCAATTAACACAGACACAGAAGATAATCGTGGACCCCTGAGCCTTG
>NW_006921658.1:2238594-2241057 GCF_000298275.1 Orycteropus afer afer
CAACTCAAAAGCATCAGCTCTTCTTTGGTCTTCCTTATTCACTGTCCAGCTCTCAAATGCATACGAGGTGATTGGAAATATCATGGCCTGTGTCATGTGCACTTAGTGCTCAAGGAGACATCCTTGCTCCTCAGCACTTGATACATCACTTAGCTTAGTCCTAGGCATTAGTGAGCTGAAATAGACAGGTTTGGGGCATTTTGAATCAAACAACCATATGATCTATTATGCTGAGAATGACAAATTGAAGAGGAATGGCATGGCATTCCTCATCACAAAGGATATTTCAAGATCTGTCCTGAATTACAATGCTCAGTGATAGGATACTATCCATATGCCAACCAGAAAGACCCATTAATACTACTATTATACAAATTTACACACCAATCAGCAAAGCCAAAGATGAGGAAATTGAAGATTTTTATCAACTTCTGTAGTTTGAAATTGACTGAACATGCAATCAAGATGTGCTGCTTATCACTGGGAATTAGAATGCAAAAGCTGGAAACAAAGAAGAATAACCAGTAGTTGGAAAATTTGGCCTTGGTGACAGAAATAACGTGGGAGATCGCATGATAAAATTTTGCAAGACCGACTTATTCATTGCAAATACCTTTTCGCAACAACATAAGCAGTGGCTATACATGTGGACTTCATTAGATGAAGTATACAGGAATCAGATTGACTACATCTGTGGCAAGAGGAGATGGAAAATCTCAACATCTTCAGCCAAAACAAGGCCAGGAGCTAATTATGGAAAATTGTTCATAAGCAAGTTCAACTTGAAGTTGAAGACAATTGAAGCAAGTCCATGAGAGCCAAAATATGACCTTGAATATATCCCTTCTGAATCTAGAGACTATCTAAAGAATAGATTTCATGCATTGAAGACCAATGACCGAAAACCAGAAGTATTGTGGGATGGTATCAAGAACATCATCCATGAAGAAAGCAAGAGGCCATTAAAAATATGAGAAAGAAAGAAAAGACCAAATGTATGTCAAAAGAGACTCTGAAACTTGCCCTTGAGTGAAGAGTAGCTAAAGCAAATAGAAGAAATGACAAAATAAAAGAGCTGTACAGATTTCAAATAGCAGCTCAAGCAGACAAAGCCAATTACTATAATGAAATGTGCAAGGACATGGAGTTAGAAAACCAAAAGGGAAGAACACACTCGGCATTTCTCAATCTGAAAGAACTGAGGAAAAAAATTAAGCCTCAAGTTGCAATATTGAAAGATTCTATGGGCAAAATATGAATGATGCAGGAAGCATCTAAAGGAGATGGAAGAAATACACAGAGTCACTGTACCCAAAAGAACTGGTTGCTCTTCATTCATTTCAGGAAGTGGCATATGTTCAAGAACCAATGGTATTGAAGGAAGAAGTCAGAGCTGCACTGAAAGAATTGTCAAAGAACAAGGCTCTGGGAACTGATAGAATACCCATTGAGATATTTCAACAAATGGATGCCCCACTAGAGGCACTCTCTTGATTATGCCAAGAGATTAGGAAGACAGCTACCTGGCCAACTGACTAGAAGAAATCCATATTTGTTCCCATTTCAAAGAAAGGTGATCCCACAGAATGTAGAAATTATCAAACAATATCATTAATATTGCATGCAAGTAAAATCTTATTGAAGATAATTCCAAAATGGTTGCAGCAGTATATTGACAAAGAACTTCCAAAGGTGCAGGCTGGATTCAGAAGAGGATGTGGAACAAGGGAGATCACTGTTGATGTCAGATGGATTTTGGCTGAAAGCAAAGAATACCAGAAAGATGTTTAGTTGTGTTTTATTGACTATGCCAAAGCATTTGATTGTGTGGATCATAACAAATTGTGGATAACATTGAGAAGAATGAGAATTCCAAAACACTGAATTGTACTCATGAGGAACCTGTCCATAGACCAGGAGGCTGTCATTCAAACAGAAAAAGGGAACATTATGTGGTTTAAAATCAAAAAGGGAGTGAGTCAGAGTTGTATCTTTTCACCATACTTATTCAATCTGTATGCTGAGCAAATAATCCGAGAAGTTGGACTATATGCAGAAGAACGTGGCATTAGGATTGGAGGAAGAATCATTAACAACCTGCAATACTCTGATGACACAACTTTGCTTGCTGAAAGCGAGGATGACTTGAAGTACTTATTGATGAAAATTGAAGAATACAGTCTGCAGTATGAATTACATCTCAATATAAAGAAAATAAAAATCCTCACAACTAGGCCTATAAGCCACATTACGATAAATGGAGAAAAGATTAAAATTGTCAAAGACTTCACATTGCTTGGTTCTACAATTGACACCAATGGAACCACAGTCAGGACATCAGATGATGTATGTTGTTGTTGTTATATGCCGTCGAGTCGGCCCCGACTCATAGCGACCCCTCCTTGGGTTTCCGAGGCAGTATCACTACGGAAGTAGGATTGCCCAACCTTCCTTCCGAGGAGT
>NW_006921658.1:2241668-2248402 GCF_000298275.1 Orycteropus afer afer
CTCCAACTATCACAATGAATAAGGAAGACCAAAGAAGAATTGATGCTTTTGAGCTGTGGTGTTGGCAAAGAATGCTGAAAGTACCGTGGACTGCTAAAAGAACTAACAGGTCTGTCCTGGAGGAAGTGCAGCCAGAATGCTCCTTAGAGGAGAGAATGACCAGATTTCATTTCACATACTTTTGGTCATGTTATCAGAAGGGACCAATCCCTGGAGAAGGATGTCATGCTTGGCAAGGTGGAAGGTCAGTGAAAGAGGGGAAGGCCCTCAATGAGATGGACTGACACAGTAGCAGTGGCAGTGGGCTCTAGTATAGCAAGAATCATGGACCTGACTCAGGACCAAGCGGTGTTTCATTCTGCTGTGCATAGGGTCACTATGAGTTGGAGATGACTCAATGGCACCTAAGAACAAACAACAGCCACTACTTGGAAGGAAGATTGGGCAACCTACTTCTGTAGAGATACTACCTTAGAAACCGAAGGAGGGGTTATTATGAGTCAGAAATGACTCAATAGCAGTGAGCTTGGTTTGTTTGGAAGTATAATATAATGTTAAAATGCCTTGATAGATGTCTACCAGAGAATAGTGGAGAGACAAAAAGGAACTGGACAGCTCCTTAAAAGGATGAAGAGGAAAAAATAAATGTCAAGAAAGGTGTCCTAGAGAATAAAAGTGGTGTCAGAGAGTAAAAGTTACAAAAGCAGAAATGAGAGTAACAATCACTAATCAGATCATTCAGAACCAATGCTGGCAATAAATCACCACAATAGTCTACCAGTGAGTTGCAGTTGAATACTAGTCCTGCTAACAGCTGTAATGTTAGCAAACAGCAATGCACATCAAGAGTTTACAAAATAAAAATAATTTTTTAAAAAAAGTACTTGTAATTGCTTCTTTACATTTGATTAATAATTTTTTAAACTAATATCACATATCTTGCTTGGTTTTAAAACAGCAAGAACTCTAAAGCATAGATGAGAAGATTAGAGGGCAGGGAGTTTAAGTCCATGAGAGTAAAACAAGAATAACAGAAATAATGAGATTGTTGACCAAATGGGAAGAGTGTGACCAATGTCACTGATCCTTAGGTTTAGAAACAAAGGGATAGGAGCAGGTTTTGCTGTGCATATTTTCACCAAAAAATAAAATATTAATTAAAAAAGAAGAAGAAATTATGCTTAATATTCCATGATTGGAAAAGGCTTGCTATAGGAGAAAAAGTAAGAAATAACAACTGGATGACAAAAATTCTTAACACATGATTCCTTATATACCACCTGGGAAGTGAAAAAGGCAGGAAGACTTGCCCCCACATAATGTGGGAGTGTCCCAAAACTTCCTATTACATCTCCAGTTGTTTTTCTTTTATTCTGTGATTTTACATTTACCTTAAAAAATTTCCAACACTTTCAACTATTTTACCAACTCATATACTAAATACTGTTTTATTTCTATTTTTAAAAGTTTTTTTTTTTTATTTTTTTATTTCAAGCAATATAAAAGTTTTTTTTTTTTTATTTTTTTATTTCAAGCAATATAAACTATTTTCATTTATCTTAACCGAAAAAAAAAAAAAAAAAAAAAAACCTCACTGCTGTCGAGTCAGTTCCAATTCATAGCAACCCCTCCTTGGTTTTCTGAGGCAGTACTCTACAGAAGTAGATTGCCCAGTCTTCCTTCTGAGGAGTGGCTGGTGGTTTTGAACTGCCAGCCTTCTGGTTAGCAGTCAAATGCCTTAGGCACTACTCCACTAGAGCTCCCTTAATTTATCCTACATTTAAAAAACTTAAAAAAAAAAAAAACTCTTCAACAAAATCTTAGATAATAGACTCCAACAACATATCAAACAAAAATTATACATCATACCCAAGTGAGATTCACACTAGGTATGCAAGGGTGCTTTAACAGCAGAAAAACAAGCAGTCGAATCCATCATATAAGCAAAATAAAAGAACCATATGACCATATCTGATGCAGAAAAGGCATTTCATAAAATCCAACACCAATTCCTGATTTAAAAAAAAAAAAAAAAATCTTAGAAAAATAGGAATAAAAGGGAAACTCCTCAACATAATAAAAGGCATATCTGCAAAATCAACAGCCAACATTACCCTCAATGGACAGAGACTGAAAGCATTACCCTTGCAAACAGGAATCAGGCAAGGATGTCCTCTATCACCATTTCTATTTAACATTGTATTAGAATTCCTAACCAGGGGAATAAGGCAAAAAAGAGAAATCAAAGGCATCCAAATTGGTAAGGAAGAAGTAAAACTATCCCTACTAGCAGCTGATATAATCCCATACATAGAAAACCCAAGACTCAGCAAGAAAACTACTGGAGCTAATTGACAGATTTAGCACAGTGGCAGGATGCAAGAACAGCATACAAAAATCAGTTGGATTCCTCTACACTATCAATAGGGAGAGAAGCAAGAATATCTCCTTGGGGACTAAGGTGCACCTGACACAAGCCATGATATTTCCAATTGCCTTGTATGCATGTGAGAGCTGGACAATGAATAAGGAAGAGCAAAGAAGAGTTGATGCTCTTGAATTGTGGTGCTGGCAAAGAATGCTGAAAGTACCATGGACTGCTAAAAGAACTAACAGATCTGTCCTGGAGGGAGTGCACCCAAAATGCTCCTTGGAAGCAAGAATGGCCAGACTTCTTCTCACCTATTTTGGTTATGTTGTCAGAAGGGACCATTCTCTGGAGAAGGATGTCATGCTTGGTAGGGTGGAGGGTCGATGAAAGAGGGGGAGGCCTTCAACAAGATGGATTGACACAGTGGCTGCAATAATGGGCTCAAGTATAGCAGGGATCATGGAGCTGGTGCAGGATTGGGCAGTGTTTCATTCTGCTGTGCATGGGGTCGCTATGAGTTGGGGGCAACTCGATGGCACCTAACAACAACAACAACAAATCAGTGGGGAGCTCTGGTAGCATAGTGCCTAAGGCACTTGACTGCTAATCAGAAAGCTGTGGGTTCAAACCCACCAGCCACTCCTTGGAAGGAAGCTTGGGCAATGTACTTCCATAGTGATATCACCTCGGAAACCCAAGGAGGGGTCGCTCTGAGTCAGGGCTGACTCCAAGGCACGTAACAACAACAACAACACACTATCAATGAGATCTCTGAAAAAGAAATAAGGAAATAAGTACTATTTACAATAGCTAACAAAAAGATAAAATACTTGGGAATAAGTCTTACCAAGGATAAAAAAGACCTATGCAAAGAAAACTACAAAACAATCCTTCAAGAAACTAAGAGATCTACATAAATGGAAGAACGTACCACACTCATGGAGTACTGTACATTCAATGCAGTCCCAATCTAGATTCCATCAACATTTGTTTAAGGACAAAAAATCTTTAATTTTATATGGAAAGGAAAGAGCCACCAGATAAGAAAAACACTACTAAATGAGAACAAAGTAGGAGGTTCACACTCCAGGATCTCAAAACTTACTATACAATCACAGTAGTCAAAATAGCCTAATATTGTAAAATGACAGTCCAGTGGAATAAAACTGAGAACCCAGAAATAGATCCATCCACCTATAGTCAGCTGATCTTCGACAAAGGGCTGAAATCCATTAAATGAGGAAGAGATAGTCTCTTTAACAAATGGTGCTAGCAAAACTGAATATCCATTTGTAGAAAAATTAGACAAGACCCATACCAAAATTAATGCTAGATGGATCAAAGACTTAAATGTGAAACCTAAAATTACAAAGTTCATCAAAGAAAAAATAGGTGCAAACTTAGGGGCCCTAATATATAGGAGTACATTAAATGTTATACATGACATTCCACGATTCATCAGTCAGTTTGTCGTACTATGGTGGCTTGCAAGTTGCTGTGACCCTGGAGGCCATGGTGGACAGGTTTCAGCAGAGCTTCCAGACTAATACAGACTAAGAAGAAGGAAGGGGCTGTCCACTTCTCAAAGAATTGGGCAGTGAAAACCTTATGAATAACAGTGAAATACTGTCTGGAATATTACTAGAAAACATTATGAATAGCCCTGAAACATTATCCGATATGATGCAGGAAGATGAGTCCCTCAGGTCAGAAGGTACTCAAAATAGAACTGGGGAAGAGCTGCCTCTTTAGAGTAAAGCAGACCTTAATGATGTGGATGAAGTAAGTTTTGGTCACCTCCATTTGTTGATGTGTCATGACTGAAAATGAGAAGAAACAGCTGCAAACATCCATTAATAATTGGAACATGGAATGTATTAAGTATGTATCTTGGAAACTTGGAAGTTGTCAAAAATGAACTGGAAGACATAAAGATCAATATCCCAGGCATTAGTGAGCTGAAATGAACTGGTTTTGGTCACTTTGAATCAGACAACTATGTGATCTACTGTGCTGGGAATGACAAATTGAAGAGGAATGGTGTGGCATTCATTGTCACAAAAAAAGTTTCAAGATCTATCCTGAAGTACAATGCTGTCAGTGATAGGATAATATCCATACACCTACAAGGAAGACCAGTTAATACTACTATTATTTAAATTTACACACAAACCACCAAAACCAAAGTTGAGGGAATGGAAGATTTTTATCAACTTCTACAGTCTAAAACTGACCAAACATGCAATCAAGATGTGTTGATTATTACCGGTGACTGGAATGCAAAAGTTGGAAATGAAGAAGAATCACTAGGGCTTGGAAAATATGTCCTTGGTGATAGAAATGATGTTGGAGATCACATGATAGAATTTTGCAAGACCGATGATTTAGTCAATGCAAATATCTTTTTCTAACAACATAAACAGTGGCTATATACATGGACTTCACCACATTGAATACACAAGAATTAGATTGATTACATCTGTGGAAAGAGGTAATGGAGAAGCTCAATACCTTCAGCCAAAACAAGGCCAGAAGCTGACCATGAAAAGACCATCAACTACTCATATTCAAGTTCAAGTTGAAGATGAAGACAATTAAAACAATTCCACGGGAGCCAAACAATGACCTTGATTGCATCCCACCTGAATTTAGAGAACATCTAAAAAATATATTTGATATATATATATTTGATATATTTGATACCACTAATGGCCAAAAACCAGATGAACTGTGAGTTGACATCAAGAAAATCATACATGACTGCTGTATGGAAAATGAATTTGCTCTGTAAATTTTCACCCAAATCACAATAAAAATTAAAAAACAGAAAGAAAAGGAACATCATCCATGAAAAAAGCAAAAGGTCATTAAAAAGACAGGAAAGGAAGAAAAGGCCAACAGGGATGTCAGAATAGACTCTGAAACTTGCTCTTGAATGGAGAGTAGCTAAAGCAAATAGAAGAAATAGCAAGATAAAAGAGCTGAATAGAAGATTTCAAAGAGCAGCTCAAAAAGACAATCAGTTATTATAATGAAATGTGCAAAGACTCAGAGTTAGAAAACCAAAAGGAAGAACATGCTTGGCATGTCTCAATCTGAAAGAACTGATGAAAAAATTCAAGCATCGAATTGCAATATTGAAAGATTCTATGGGCAAAATACTGACTGATGCAGGAAGCATCAATAGAAGATGGAAGGAATACACAGAATCACTGTACAAAAAAGAATCAGCAGATGTTCATCTATTTCAAGATGTGGCATATAATCAAGAACCAATGTTATTGAAGGAAAAAGTAGAAACTGCACTGAAGGAACTGGTGGAAAACAAGTCTCCAGGAATTGACACTGAGGTGATTCAACAAATGGATGCCACACTAGAGACATTCACGCATCTATGCCAAGAAATTTGTAGGACAGCTACCTGGTCAATTGACTGGAAGAGATCCATATTTGTGCCCATTCCAAAGAAAGGTGATCCAATAGAATGTGGAAATTCTCAAACAATATCATACACAAGTAAAATCTTGTTGAGGATAATTCAAAGACGGTTGCAGTAGTATATTCACAGGGAACTTCCAGAAGTGCAAGCTAGATTCAAAAGAGGACATGGGATGAGGGATCTCTTTGTTGATGTCAAAAGGACCTTGGCTGAAAGCAAAGAATAGCAGAAAGATATTGCTTGTGTTTCATTGACTATGCAAAAGCATTCAACTGTGTGAATCATAACAAATTACGAATAACATTGAGAAGAATGGGAATTCCAGAATGCTTAATTGTGCTCATGAGGAACCTGTACATAGACCAGGAGGTCATTGTTCAAACAGAAGAACAAAGGAATCCTGCATGGTTTAAGATCAGGAAGAGACTGCAACAGGGTTGTATGCTTTCACCATATTTATTCAATCGATATGCTGAGCAAATAATCTGAGAAGCTGAACTATATGAAGACAAAAATGGCATCAGAATTGAAGGAAGACTAATTAACAACCAGCGATATGCAGATGACACAACCTTGCTTGCTGAAAGTGAAGATGACTTGAAGCACTTACTGATGAAGATTAAAGACTACAGTCTACAGTATGGATTATACCTCAATATAAAGAAAACAGAAATCCTCACAACTGCACCAATAAACAGTATCACAATTAATAGAGAAAAAGATTGATGTCAAAGATTTCATACTACTTGGTTCCACAATCAACACCAACAGAAGCAGTAGTCAAGGAATCAGATGACATACTACATAAAACATTGCTCCACCTCCTAGTTTGGTGAATAGCAACTGGGATCTTAAAAGCTTGCAAGCAGCCATCTAGATGCAACGATGGGTCTCTCCTCATCCAGAGCAAAGAAGAATGAAGAA
>NW_006921658.1:2249227-2264661 GCF_000298275.1 Orycteropus afer afer
TGCAAAAGACCTCTTTAAAGTGCTGAAGAGCAAAGATGTCTCTTTGAAGACCAAGGTGTGTCTAACCCAAGCCATGGTGTTTTTGATTGCCTCATATGCATATGAAAGCTGGACAATGTATAATGAAGACTGAAGAAGAGTTGATGCTTTTGAGTTGTGGTGTTGGTGAAGAATACTGAAAGTACCATGGCCTGCCAGAAGAATGAAAAATCTGTCCTGGAAGAAGGGCAGCCAGAATGCTCCTTGGAAGTGAGATTGGCCAGATTTCATTTCACCTATTTTGGTCATGTTGTCAGAAGGGACCATTCCTGGAGAAGGACATCATGCTTGGTAAAGTGGAGGGTCAGCAAAAAAGCCCTCAGCAAGGTGGATTGACACAGAGGCTACAATGATGGACTCAGGCATACCAGCAATTGTGAGGCTGGCACAGGACCAGGTAATGTTTTGTTCCATTATACATACAGTTGCTATGAGTCAGAATCAACTTGACAGCACCTGACAACAACAACAATGATATATGACATTAATAGATTACTAAACATAAGTAAAAATGCACAAACAGCAGAAGATAAAACCAGACCTTTTAAAAAAGAAATTCTTATGTGCATCAAAAGAGTGAAAAGAAAACCTACAGATTAGGAAAAAAATATTTGACAACGATATATCTGACAAGGGACTTACTTATCTCCAAAATTTATGGAATACTCCAGCACCTCAACATCAAAAAGACAAATAATCCAATTAAGAAAAGGGCAGAAGATATGAACAAACATTTCACTGAAGATGTTCTGGTGACCAATAAATACATATGAAGAAATGTTCATGATCATTAGCCAGTAGAGAGATGCAAATCCAAACAACAGTGAGATGCCATCTCACCCGGCACTAACAACAAAGTTCAACAAGAAAGAAAAAAAATAACAAATGCTGGCAAGGATGTGGGAACATTTGACTCCATGGCAGTGAGTTTGGTTTGGTGTTTTTACATTTGTTAATAAATAAATAAATAAAATATATCATATTGGGGGAGCTCTGGTAGCATAGTGCCTAAGACATTTGACTGCTAACCCAGAAGGCTGGTGGTTCATACCTACCAGCCATTCCTCAGAAGGAAGTTTGGGCAATCTACTTCCGTACTGATACCGCCTCGGAAACCCAAGGAGGGGTCGCTATGAGTCAGGTTCGACTCGATGGCAATGAGTTTAGTTTGTTTTTATTTTTTGATGAGGATGTAGAAAGATTGGGACTCTCATATACTGCTAGTGGGACTAAAATGATAGATATATATCCTCTGGAAAATGGTATGGTGATTCCTTAAAAAGTTGGAAATAGAAATACCATTTGATCCAGCAAACCCACTGCTAGGTACATATCCTAAAGAAGTGAGAGCCAGGAGATGAATAGAAATATACACATCCATGTTCATTGTAGCACTATTCACAAGAGCACAGAGATGGAAACAATCTAAGTGCCCCATCAATGGAGGAATGAATAACCAAACTATGGTACACACACACAATGAAATACTATGCAACATTAAAGAATAATGTAGAATCTGTGAAACATCTCATAACGTGGATGAACTTGGAGGACATTATACTGAGTGAAGTAAGTCAATGATAGAAGGACCAATATAGTATTAGTCAACTATTGTACAAAGTCAAAGGAAGATTTACATATGGAAGGGAACTTTCTTTGTCAGTTACCAGCAAAGGGAGGGGAGGGGAATGAAAATTACTAGGTAGGTAAGAGACAAGTATTGGGTAAAGGGAAAGGCAATTTATCAAAAGCAAGTGACCAACACAATAACACTAAGGAAAAGGAAGACACAGAGACGTGCACAAGAGATACAGACAACAGAGATAAATACTTTTACATATACAATACTGCATTATCTATAATAACAAACATTAATCTTCAGGTGGATACATGTTATTGTTGTTGTTATGTGCCATCAAGTCAGATCTGACACATAGCGACCTCTCCTTGGGTTTCCGAGGCAGTATCACTACAGAAGTAGATTGCCCCATTTTCCTTCTGAGGAGTGGCTGGTGGGTTTGAACCACCAGACTGCTTCTGGTTAGCAGTCAAGTGCCTTAGGCACTATGCTACCAGAGCTCCCCCAATTGATATATTTAATTTATTTATTTATTAACAAATGTAAAAACACCAAACCAAACTCACTGCCATGGAGTCAAATGTAAAGGAGCAGTTATGTAACTGTTGGCAGAAAATGATCATCAAAACAATGCTCCTTCAGCCCATTTATGTTGCCAAGAAACAGCAAGTTCTCTGTCCCTTCCTTTTATACTCTTTGGATTCAGTCCTACAGGAAATATCTCTAATTCATAAATTACTAATTTCATAGTGGCAATCTAAAACAAAGATTGGAGATAAAAGTAACAATTAAAAAATCAACAACTCCCTCTAAACTGTTCACCCAAAAAGGCTTTTGGATTATCCCACAGGCACCTTAAAATTAAATTATCAAAAATTATCGTCCTCTGTATTTCTTCTGTTTTCCATCTCACCCAGTGGCCCAGAAACCACGGAGTCATCCAGAACATAAATCTCATTATGACACACTCTTTCTCCAAGCTCTTTAATGCATCTCCACTACTTTCAAGATAGTGTCCTGAAGAGGCTTTACACAATCCTGTGTGAAAGAATCCTTACTTTTCTTTCTGGCTCACCCTAATGTCCTCACATTCTCAAACCACACTCACCTTCCCAAGTGTGCATACTTATACATGCTGGGGCTTAGCATGTGCTGTTTCCTCTGACTGAAAAGTGATTTTTCTCTTTCTTTGCTTAGTTAACTCCTATTCAATCTATAGGTTTTTATTTATTTATTTATTTATTTTACTTAAAATAGATGCACTTGATTGTGTATAGTAAATTATACCTCAATAAAGTTGACTAAAAATGCAGTTGGAGTAATCAGTTGTTAGTTGTTGTTGTTAGTTGCCAGGGAGTCAGCTGATTCATGGGGACCCCACATACAACAGAATGAAACCATTTTCATGATCATTGGGATGCTTGAGTTCATTGTGCAGCTACCATGTATTTCGAGTGCCTTCCAACCTCGGAAGGAAGGTTGTGCAATCAACTTCCATAGAGATACTGCCTCTGAAACCCAAGGAGGGGTGGCTATGAGTCTAATTCATTCCACTGCAGTGAGTCCAACCTAGGGGCCTCATCTTCTAGCACTGTATCATTGGACAATATTCTGTTGGGACCAATAGGGTTTTCACTGGCTCATTTTCAGAAGTAGATCATCTACCTAGTCTCTTTCTTCCAGTTGCCACAGAGACAAACCCCAGTCCTTTCATTTCTTCTAGTACCAGAACATTTCTCCAATGTAGGTGGTACAGGAGGGGCTTAGCCCAAATTTCCCCATGGTGGTACCAGGCTGGTAGAAGAGGGGGAGGGGGTGCGGGACCCTCCACCCGTGCATCCATTGGACAGTGCTGCCATCATTCTCCCCTCAGTAACACCACCCTATAGGTTTTATTTTAGATAACGGTTCTTCCAAGAAGCCTCTCCCAATCCTATTCATCTGGGTTAGGAGTCTCTTTTTGTGTTTTCTGTGTCATTTATTAATATTTGTCAATTTTCATTATCTATTCATTTATCTTTCATCACCACTACGAGCACAGGATCATCTTTGTTTTACCAAGATCTAGCATATTATTAGGCACATGGTAGGAAATCAACAAAAAATTACTAAATAAAAGAAATTATATAGATAGAAAGGGTAATACAGATATTCAGCAAGGTATTGCATATTTATGTTTTAGGAGGAAGTTCAATACATGGATTGACTGTATGAAAAAAATGATAGCCCAATGTTTACAGTATTTTATTCACTATTAAGGAGTAATTTGGACTTAGGACAAATAAATCCCACAAAGGAAAATATGTCTGTCACCAAAACTAGAATACATTATCATTACTAAGCATAAGGTGCTCGAAAATAAGGACTTTACAATGTTAGTTCTAAGGCTTAGATGCTTTTACAGGATATTTTAATTGGTGACTGTCATATCCTGGTGACTCAGTCTTCCTCCCTAGAGGAATATCTAAGACTGTGAGCTCTTTGAAAGAAGGAACCACATTGTTGGCTTCACATCTTATTGAAATTTGAACTCCTAGCAATTGGCATAGTGGATAACACATACTCCAGCTCTTTGGTGGAATGAAAGGATGGATGAATGAGTAAGTAGTGCTGTACTACTTCCTGGATTATTTTCTATTAGTAATCTATTTCATATATGATCTGAGGATTTATGCCTATTCATTCAATAAGCCCCTACAATGTACATGGATGTAGGCTAGGGAATGAGGCAGATTATGCATTGTAAATCATAATTTATATCCTTTAAAATTAGCCTAGTTGTTCTTTCTGTGTCTGTCCACGGATTTTGATATCTATCTTAATTTAGGGTCTGTAGCTCTTGCTCTGGTAGCATAGTGGCTAAGACACTTGCCTGCTAACCAGACGGCTGGCGGTTCAAACCCACCAGCCACTCCTCGGAAGGAAGGTTGGGCAATCCTACTTCCGCAGTGATACTGCCTCGGAAACCCAAGGAGGGGTCGCTATGAGTCGGGGCCAACTCGACGGCACATAACAACAACAACAACAGCTCTTGCTCATCTCATAGAGGAAAATAATTACTCACTTTCCCTGAACACTGGGATTTTGCAAGGAACTGGGGCCTGCATTAGATTACTTCACCCTAGAATAAAGAGCTAGTTATCATCATGTCAAGTCTGAGTAATATATCCAAAGATGAGGCTCCTGGGAATTGAATTTGCACTCTATGCTGTTAAAGTTAAAGGGTTAGGAATGGGCACAGAGGAGAAGGGTAATTTCGATCCCTTTCCTATATTCTTTGGAAAGTAATGTATCACAGGTCAGATGGCTTCTGGAGTAGGTCAGTATTCTCTGACCCCACTACATTTATTCTGCAGCTTTTTTCTCCAAAGGAAGTAAAGTTGGATTTGCAGGGAGATAGGGAAGATGTTAAGATTTATATAGTATCTATTATGCTTAACATTTATTATTTTATTTGTTCTAACAAATTATTAGTCTTATTTCATACATGGTAAAATTAAAATAAAAACCAAACTCACTGCCATTGAGTCGGTTCTGACTCATAGCAACCCTTCCTTGGGTTTCCAAGATGGTATCTTTACAGAAGTAGATTGCTCAATCTTCCTTCTGAGATACATGGTAAAAGGCCCCCCCAAAAAGCCATGCTGCTTGCAAAAGTAAGACTAGGATTCAAGTCTAATTTTCTTCTCTTTTTTACCTGATTAGATAGACCAGGCTTGTTCCATTGTTCTATTCTTACTCACCATTACCAATAGAGACAATTTCTGCTATTGTTTCTTCCTTGGAAGGAACTTTGTTACTGTAAAGTCAAAAATCTATATCCAAACTCTCAAGTTGGCAGGCAAATGAGGCTCTTGACTATAAATTAATTGTTCTATGAAGGCACTTAAGACTGATTCCAACAATTAGTCCAAAAGATTAATACCAAAAAAAAAAAAAAAAAAACCCTCACTGCCGTTGAGTCAATTCCAATTCTTAGTGACCCCTCCTTGGGTTCTTGAAGTGGTATCTCTATGGAAGTAGATTGCCCAGTCTTCCTTTGGAGGAGTGGCTGGTGGGTTTGAACCTCCAGCCTTATGGTTAGCTGTCAAATCCATTAGGTATTACACTACCAGAGCTCCCAAAAGACTAATAGACCACATGAACCCAGTCTCCACAAACTTAAGACCAGAAGAACTAGATGGTGCCCAGCTACCACTACTGACAGCTCTGAAAAGGATAACAATAGGAGGTCCTGAATAGAGCAAGAGAAAAATGTGGAACAAAATCCAAAAAAACAAAACATATCAGGCTTACTTTTCTGACAGATAGTGATAGAACCCCCAAGACAATGGTCCTTAGACTTCCTTCATTCCTGGAACCAAACTCGCCTCTCCCCATGGTCCAATTTTCAACTAAATAATAGATAAGCTTTATAAGGTAAACAATAACATCAGGGAAGTATGCAGTCCTTAAAACAACTAACTATGATATCAGAAGGGCAGCGTTTGCCCACTGATAAAGCTCAGAAAGCAGGAAGTGACAGAAAAGAAGGACAAACGGAAATAGTAATCTCAGGAAAGAAGTGAGAAGAGTGTGATTACATCATGGGGATTGCAATCAGTGTCACACAACAAAATGTCTATGATTTGGTGAATGGAAAACCAATTTTCTCTGTAAACTTTCATTCAAATAATAATTAAAAAGTTTAAAATAAATTTTAAAAATAAGTATGTTGGTGTTGTTGTTATGTGCCATCGAGTCGGACCTGACTCATAGTGACCCCTCCTTGGGCTTCCGAGGCAGTATCACTATGGAAGTAGATTGCCCCATCTTCCTTCCAAGGAGTGACTGGTGGGTTTGAACCACCAGCCTTCTGATTAGCAGTCAAGTGCCTTGGGCACTACACTACCAGAGCTCCCGAAATACGTATGTTGTTGTTGTTGTTATGTACCGTCGAGTCAGACCCGACTCATAGTAACCTTTCATTGGGTTTCCGAGGCAGTATCACTAAGGAAGTAGATTGCCCCATCTTCCTTCCGAGGAGTGGCTGGTGGGTTTGAACTGCCAGCCTTCTGGTTAGCAGTCAAGTGCCTTACACACTACGCTACCAGAGCTCCTGAAATAAGTATAGGATCCATTAAAAAAAAAGAAGAAGAAGAGAAAAAGAAAGAAGACTGATTCCAAGCCAGAATAATTAGTAACTGCAGAGGGTAGGGCTTCATATCTCTGTATTTAGCACACTGCTTGGCTCAGGAGAAACAGAGCCACTAACTGACATTGATGAAAGTAATTAAACCTGAAGCCTAATAATCACTAAGTAGAAATTCAGGCTTGTATAATGTATTTCCCTACAAACTCACTAGGCCTTGTAGTGAGTACAATTTAATTATACTTAAATTAGTTTTGCAAAAGTATTTGTTATGGGATTAATTTTACCTTATTGTCTAGGAATATGCAAAGCAATAAATAAGGTAGCCACATGCTCTTCTCTTATGAAGTATTTAATCAATTAAATATCATATAACAAATGACCTTATTCCTTTCCCAGACAACAAGGAGACTTGCCTATCAAAATACACTATAAATTCTATCAAATTTTATAAACTACATTTTAATATATAGCAGCTGATTTTATAAGATACTCAAATTAGAAATCTGCTTAAAAACTTACCACACAATTTCCATGGCCTTTTAGATATTGTCTTAAAATGAAACTTTTTAGAGCTCTATTTTATATTGCTAAATACCTCTACCCACCTTGGATGGGACACTAGTTAACAATTAGTTACTCTATAAATGCACAAAGGAAAAAAAAGTCACTGGTTACTCAATAGAGAAAATAATTTCTATCTGAGTTTTAGTTTTCTTATGTATGAAAAATAAAACATATCATTAAGGTTGGCTCTACTCTGAAAAAGCAGCTCTTCTCCAGTCATATTTTGAGTGCCCTCTGACCTGAGGGGCTCATCTTCTGACACTATATCAGGCAATGTTTCAGTGCTATTCATACAGTTTTCCAGCAATACATCAAACAGTATTTCACTGCCATTCATAAAGTTTTCACTGGACAATACTCTGAGAAGTGGATGGCCCCTTCTTTCTTTGGAGTCTGTCTTAGTATGGAAGCTCCACTGAAATCCATCTACCATGGGTGACCCTGCTGGTATTTGACATACCGGTGGGATAGCCTCCAGCCTTACTATACCCAAGCCATTACAGTATGCTAAACTGACAGACGGGTGGTAGGATCAGATCAACTATATCTGTGGAAAGAAGCAATGGAGAAAACAAGGGCATACTGGCCAAAACAAGGCCAGGAAATGACTGTGGAACAGACTATCAATGCTCATATGCAAGTTCAATTTGAAGCTGAAGACAATTTAAACAAGTCCACAAGAGCCAAAATATGACCTTGAGTATATCCCTCCTGATTAGATACATTCTGAAGGATGGATTTGACACATTTGAGCACCAATGACCGAAAACTAGACAAATGATGAGATGATATCAAGAATATCACACGTGAAGAAAGTAAAGGTCATTAAAAGCACAACAAAGGAAGGAAAGACCAAAATGGATGTCAGAAGAGACTCTGAAACTTGCTTTTGAAAGGAGAGTATCTAAAGCAATTGGAAGAAATGACAACATAAAAGGAATGAACAGATTTCAAAGAGCAGCTCGAGAAGAAAAAGTCAATTATTATAATAAAATGCACAGAGACCTGGAGTTAGAATACCAAAAGGGAAGAATGCATGCAGCATTTCTCAAGCTGAAAGAACTGAAGAAAAATTCAAACTTCAAGTTGCAACATTGAAAGATTATATGGACAAAATATTGAATGATGCAGGAACTATCAAAAGAAGATGGAAGAAATACACAGGCACTATATCAAAAGGAATGGATCAATGTTCATCTATTTCAGGACGTGGCATATGATCAAGAACCAATGGTACTGAAGGAAAAAGTGGAAACTTCACTGAAGGAACCGATTAAAAACAAAGCTCCTGGAACTGATGGAATACCCATTGAGATGTTTCAACAAATGGGTACAGCACTGGAGGCACCTACTCATCTATGTCAAAAAATTTGGAAGACAGCTAACTGGCCAGCTGACTGGAAGAGATCCATATTGGTACCCATTCCAAAGAAAAGTGATTCAACAGAATGTGGACATTATTGAACAATATCATTAATATCACACACAAGTAAAATTTTGCTGAAGAAAATTCAAAAATAGTTGCAGCAGTATATTCACAAGGAACTTCTAGAAATGCAAGCTGGATTCAGAAGATGTGGAATGAGGGATGTCATTGCTGATGTCAGATGGATCTTGGCTGAAAGCAAAGAATACAAGAAATATGTCTACCTGTGTTTTATTCACTATGCAAAGGCATTTGACTGTGTGCATCATAACAAATTATGGATAATAGCTCGTGAGGAACCCGTACATAGACCAGGAGGCTGTCATTCAAACAAAACAAGGGCATACTACATGGTTTAAAATCAGGAAGGGAATGTGTCAGGATCCTATTCATTCAATCTGTATGCTGAGTAAATAACCCAAGAAGCCAGACTACATGAAGAATTTGGCACAAGAATTGGACAAAGACTCATTAACTACCTGCAATATGCAGGTGGCACAACCTTGCTTGCTGAAACTGAAGATGACTTGAAGCATTTACTAATGAAGATTAAAGACTACAGTCTGCTGTATAGATTACACCCCAACATAAAGAAAACAAAAATCCTCACAACTGGACCAATAAGCAGCATCACAATACATGGAGAGAAGATTGAAATTGTCAAAGATTTCATATTACTTGGATCCACAATCAATACCAATGGAAGGAGCAGTCAAGAAATCAGACGACATATTGCACTGGGCAAATCTGCTGCAAAAGACTTCTTTAAAGTGCTGAAGAGCAAAGATGTCTCTTTGAGGACTAAGGTGCACCCAACCCAAGGCATGATATTTTCAATCACCTCATATGTGTGTGAAAGCTGGACAATGAATAATGAAGTTCGAAGAAGAGTTGATGCTTTTGAGTTGTGGTGTTGGCAAAGAATACTGAAAGTACCATGGACTGACAGAAGAACTAACAAATCTGTCTTGGTAGAAGTACAACTGGAATGCTCCTTGAAAGCAGCTAGAATAGCCAGACTTCATCTAACCTAGTTTGGTCCTGTTGTCAGAAGGCACCATTCCGTGCAGAAGGTTATCATGCTTGGTAAAGTGGAGAGTCTGAGAAAAAGGGGAAGGCCCTCAATGAGATGGATTGACACAGTGACTGCAATGATCGGCCTAGGTATAGCAAGAATTGTAATGCTGTTGCAGCACTGGGCAGTGTTCCATTCTGTTGGACATAGGATCGCTATGAGTTGGCAACAACTCAACAGCACCTAACAACAACAATAACTAATGTTATTTCAATTTTTGAGTTTCTATTATTTGGTTATTCAGCAATATGACAAACAGAAATAAAAAATGGTTCTTATCTAAGTTTTAATAAGTAATGGCATGATGAGCTAAAATTCTTAACAAGGGGGTTGCAGGATAAATAATAATTTTCAGAACTATTTGTCTTACATCTACTTTGCTAAATGATTATTTGATAATTAATGTGACTTGTAATGTAATAAATTTGTTTGAACTAAATATAAATATAATTCTAGTATTTTATATCAATATTTTTGTTTCACCATAATCCTATAACTTTTGTCTCATTTATGACTTGCTTTATTTAGCTTTGGGGGAAAAAAGATTTAATAAATGACATCACAATATACAAAAATTTAATTTGAAGACATTCTTACATTTTTTAAGACTTATCTTCTAACACTGTAAGTTAAAGAAGTTCTTCTATGAATAAGTAACATTCTTATTCATTTATTTTTTAATTTATTTTTTTAGAGTTAGGATACAAAGATGCTATCCTTTAAAAAGAAATTTAGCTTTGAGGTAATAGAAGGGAGGCTTAAAAATAGTGCACTCTTTTTCAAAACATTCTATAATAAGCATATATCAGCTTTATAACAAAACAACAACAAAAGAAACAGCACACCATGCAAATAAAATTCACATCCTCCTTTATATCAGATAATTTTTTTTCTATTGCTCTCCTTCCTTTTTACTCTTCATTTCTCCATGTTTCCAAAATAAGAACAAAGCAATTGAGAAATGAAAAGGGAGGATTACATAATGTGCAGCATTTTATATGTTTCTTTCATAGTTTGTATCAGACTAAATGTTATTCTGCTGTAGCTTGCATAAACTATTGATTTTTCTGGGACCCACAGTGAATACAAAACACCTAAGCTGTTGACTATTCTCTATTAGCAGTCATTTTACAGTTAACAACAACAGTGTAGACTATTACCCGGTTTTAATGTTAAAAGGATTCAAATTCAGCTACAACACTACCTGTAAATAAAAATGTTTTCAAATCCTTTAAATGCTTAGTAGTTACTAGGTCCAATACTGATATCCTGTCTGATGTAAAATTTACTTAATTACCTTCTGAAGAAGTAACTATATATTAGAATGTGTTGAAGAACAAAAGGAAATATGGTTTATGTTCTCCTAAGGTAGTTATTATCATCTATTTATTATACAGAGGCAATGGGTGGTAGTTGATGTGCTTATCTGCTAATTGAAAGGTTGCAGGTTTAAGCTCACCCAGTGGCACCTCACAAGAAAAGTCTGGTGACCTACGTTTGAAAAATCAGCCATTGAAAATTCTATGGAACACAGTTCTACCCTGACACACATGTAATCACTATGAGTCAGAATCAAATCTACAGCAACTGGATGAATTAATTACACATCTATAAAAACTCAAAACCAAACCCATTGCCATCAAGTTGATTCAGATTCATAGCAACCCTACAGGACAGAGTAAAATGGCCTATAGGGCAAATTTGTATTTATTTATATTGTTTATAAAAATTAAAGTGCTTGGAAATTCTTTTTGGTAGATTCTAATATTTTCAATTCTCATCTCTAATAGGCAGCTATAGTGGTTGGAGAGTTTCTCGTTAGCTCTTCCTTGATTTTATATCTATACTCCTTATTCTTAAGAATTCCCAGAATAAAAAATTCCCATAATAAAGTCAAACCTTTTATACATATATATCCCTATAAATGTGTATCCTTCATCTCTCAAAAAAGCTGCAGCACCACCATGTTCTCTCAGGTTCAAGAAAACTTTGAGGTCATCTGGTTCAGCCAATCTCCTAGTGAGAAATTCCCTCTACAACACTCTAACAGACTGCTATCCAGCATCTGCTTAAATATGCAAAGTACACATTTTTCCTTCCTTTACAAGGTGGACTGTTCCATTCTTAACATCTCTAAGTGTTAGAAAGTTCTTATTTTAAACAAAGATTTGCTTTTCGCCACCTTTACCCAAAAATCCAATTCCACCCTCTAGAGCTACATGGAATAAACGTAAGCCCTCTTCTCAAGAAAAGACTTTTTTCAAAAGCAAGATTGCCAGGTATTTTAACAACTCTTCTCATGTCCTTCAGGCCCTATTTGTTTTTTTTCCCCCCCAGACATTTTCCAATTTATCAAGATCCTCTTTAAAAAGTGCCAGCCAGAAGGAATCCTTCAGATACTCCATAAATCTGAATGCTACAAGGACATTATACCTTACTTAATTAGACCTAATACACAATATTTTAGGAGCTCTGGTAGCATAGTGGCTAAAGCATTTGACTGCTAACCAGAAGGCTGGCGGTTCAAACCCACCAGCCACTCCTCGGAAGGAAGGTTGGGCAGTCCTACTTCCGTAGTGATACTGCCTCGGAAACCCAAGGAGGGGTCGCTATGAGTTGGGGCCGACTCGACGGCACATAACAACAACAACAACAACAACAACACAATATTTTGAGGAAAAGATCTACCTATTCTTATAAACCTCTCAATGGTAGGAGGCAATCAATGGTGCCATCACCCAGAAAGAAAAATCTTCTGTTAGCACCCCCTCACTCTGAAATTTTGTCAGCTGGTTCAGAAATCAGTAAGGTAGACTGCAAGATGAAATAGTTGGATACTTGGTTTCTTCATGAAGATAAATGAATACATCATCAAGGATGAATCATTTCTATTTACTTCAAGGTCATTGTTGATGAAGAATCCATTAACTTTTCTATATTGGAAGAAGAAATAAGGCCAATTCTTTGGTGTCTAGGATCTCCTCAGCAAATTTCTTGCTGTCACCATCTTTGGTTATGCTTTGACGCTGCTTTCAGGGATCACAGAATGAAACATGCCTTCAAATCCTGTACTTTTTGGTTCATGTCCTCTCCCACCCTTATTTTTTCTTCTTCTCTAACAGCACTGTTTGTCTTATTCTAAATGATATGACCTAAAACTTAGAGCTCAAAAACACAAATTGTTTGGGAATTTAGTGATATAAATTCTGCACATCTGAGGTAAATAAATCATTGGCCAAGATTTAAACCATTCAGTGGTCACTGCTTTTCTTCTAATGCAAATGGCCTTTATTCCCACTCCCAGGCCCAGAGTAAACCCTATTGTTGTTAGCTGCCATCATTTCAGCCCCCTGACTCATGGCAACTTCATGCACAATGAAATTAAATGCTGTCCAGTACCGAGGCCAACACCATAATCAGTTGCGGATTGGACAGTTATGGTCCATAGGGTTTGCAATGGCTGATTTCTGGAAGTAGATTGCTAGGTCCTTCTTCCTAGTCCATCTTAGTCTGGATGCTCTGTGTATCTTGTTTAGCATCATAGTAACATGCAAGCCTCTATTGATATATGGTGGCTCACATGAGTTGCATTGACAAACTCTGGTCTCTCTTGTAGAAGGTGAAAATTTTACCACTGAACCATCAATGCCCCATAAATTCAATTCTAAAATAACATAAATATAAGTATTCTTATTTTTGTATCCCTATAGACTGTTGCCACCACTTATCTCTCAGTTTGTCATACTGTAGTGGCTTGGGTATTGCTGTGAGGCTGGAGGCTAAGCAACAGGTCTTTCAAATACTATCAGGTTCACCCAGGCTAGACAGGTTTCAGAGGAACTTCCAGAATAAGACAGACTTGGAAGAAGGAAGGGGCCATTCACTTCTGAAAATTGGCCAGTGAAAAAGTTAAGAATAGCAGTCAAACATTGTCTGCTATATTACTGAAAAATTTTATGAATAGCCCTGAAACATTGTCTGATACAGTGCTAGAAGATGAGCCTTTCAGGTTGGAAGGCACTCAAAATATGACTAGGAAGAGCTGTCTCCTCAAAGCAGAGTCAACCTTAATGATATTATAATATTATAATAATATTATTATTATATTGATATATTAATACCATTAATATACATAATGATATTAATAATATTATAATAAATGTATAATATATTATACATTTGATTATACATAGATGGAGTAAAGCTTTGGACCTCCATTTGCTGATCAGGCATGACTCAAAATGGGAAGAAACAGCTGCAAAAAGCCAGTAATAATCTGAACATGGAATGTACAAAGCAGAAATCTTGGAAAATTGGATGTTCTCAAAAATGAAATGGAACACATAAAGATCAATATCCTAGGCATTAGTAACCTGAAATGGACTGGTCTTGGCCATTTTGAATCAGACAGCAACCATATAGTCTACTATGCTGAGAATGACAAATTAAAGAGGAATGGTATCGCATTCATCATCACAAAGAATCTTTCAAGATCTATCCTAAAGCACAGTGCTGTCAGTGATAGGATAATATCCATACGCCTCCAAGGAAGACAGTTAATACTACTATTACTCAAATTTACACACCAAACACTAACGCAAAAGATGAGGAAATTGAAGATGTTTATCATCTTCTGCAGACTGAAGTTGAGCAAACACGCAATCAAGATGTATTGATGATTACTGGTGATTGAAATGTGAAAGTTGGAAACAAAGAAGAATCATTGGTAGTTGGAAAATATGTCCTTCATGATAGAAACGGCACCAGAGATTGCATGATAGAAATTTGCAAGAACCAACAACTTATTCATTGCAAATACCTTTTGTCAACAACATAAAAAGTGGCTATATACGTAGACTTCACCAGATGGAACACACAGAAATCAGATTGACTACATCTGTGGAAAGAAGCAATGGAGAAACTCAATATCATCATGAAAAACAATGCCAGGAGCTGACTGTGGAACAGACCAAAAATTGCTCACAAGCAAGTTCAAGTTGAAACAAGAAAACTAAGATAGGCCCATGAGAGTCAAGCTATGACCTTGATTACGTCCCACCTGAATTTATAGATCATCTGAATAATAGATTTGATGCATTGAACACCAATGACAAAAAAATAGACAGGTTGTGGGATGACATCAAGGACAATACACATGAAGAAAGGAAATGGTCATTAAAAAGACAAGAAAGGAAGAAAAGACCAAAATGGATGTCAGAAAAGACTCTGAAACTTACTCTTGAAAGGAGAGTAGCTAAAGCAATAGAAGAAATGACAAGATAAAATTGCTGAAAAGAGGATTTCAAAAGACAGCTCAAGAAGACAAAGTAAAGTATTATAAGGAAATGTGCAAAGACCTGGAGTTAGAAAATCAAAAGGGAAAAACATGCTCAGCATTTCTCAAGCTGAAAGAACTGAAGAAAAAATTCAACTCTCAAATTGCAATATTGAAAGATTCCTTGAGCAAAATATTGAATGATGCAGGAAACATCAAAAGAAGATGGAAGGTGCAACAATGGGTCTCTCCTCGTCAAGAAGAAAGAAGAAAACCAAAATTAATGGAAACAATCAGTCCTAGCGACTGGTACACCATCCGATCTGCAACCTATACAACTAT
>NW_006921658.1:2265121-2276464 GCF_000298275.1 Orycteropus afer afer
AATTTTGGTCAATGACATGAGACAAAGTATATGTGAACTGCTGTATGAAAAGTGAATTTACTCTGTAAATCTTCACCCAAATCCTAAAAATAAAATAAAATAAAATAAAAGAATGTGCAAAAAAAAAAGAAGATGGAAGGAATATACAATCACTGAACTAAAAAGAATTGGTCAATATTCATCCATTTCAGGAGGTAGCATGTGATCAAGAACTAATTGTTTTCAAAGAAGTCCAAGCTGCAATGAAGGAACTTGTGAAAAACAACACTCCAGGAATCGACAGAACACCCACTGAGATGTTTCAAGAAATGGATGCAGCACTTGAGGCTCTTACTTGTCTATGCCAAGAAATTTGGAAGATAACTACCTGGTCAACTGACTAGAAGAGATCCATATATGTGTCCATTCCAAAGAAAGGTGATCCAATAGAATCTGGAAATTATCAAACAATATCATTAATATCACACAAAACTAAAATTTTGCTAAAGATTATTAAAATATGGTTGTAGTAGTGCATTGACAGGGAACTTCCAGAAATTCAAGCCACATTCAGAAGAGGACATGGATTGATGGATATCATTGCTGATGCAGATGGATCTTGGTTGAATGCATAGAATACCAGAAAAATGTTTACCTGTGTTGTGTTGACTATGCAAAGGCATTTAACTGTGTGAATCATAATAAATTATGGATAACATTGTTAAGAATGGGAATTCCAGAATACTTAATTATGCTCACAAGGAACTGTACGTATACTAAGAGGCTGTTATTCAAACAGAACAAAGGGATACTGTGTGGTTTAAAATCAGGAAGAGCATGCATCAGAGTTGTGTCTTTTCACTACACTTATTCAGTCTGTATGCTGAGCAAATAATCTGAGAAGCTGGACTACATGAGGAAGATCACAGCATGAAGATTGGAGGAATACTCTTTAATACAGCCTTGCTTGCTGAAAATGAAGATGACCTGAAGCACTTACTGATGAAAATCAAAGACTACAGTCTTCAGTATGGATTGTGCCTCAAAATAAAGAACACAAAAATCCTCACAACTGCAACAATAAGCAACATTGCAATAAATGGAGAAAAGATTGAAGTTGTCATGAATTCCATTTTACTTGGATCCACAATCAACATCCATGGAAGCAGCAGTCAAGAAATTAGACATTGTATTGTACTGGGCATATCTGTTGCAAAAGACCTCTTTAAAGTGTTGAGAAGCAAAGATGTCACTTTGAAGACTAAGATGCGCCTTACCAAGCCATGGTTTTCTCAATCACCTCATATGCGTTAGAAACCTGGACAATGTGTAAGAAAGAAGGAAGAAGAGTTTATGCCTTAAATTATGGTGTTGGCAAAGAATAACAAAAATACCATGGACTGCCAGAAGAAAGAACAAATCTGTCCTGGAGGAAGTGCAGCCAGAATGCTTCTTGGAAGCGAGAGTGGCCAGAAGTCGTCCACCTACTTTGGTCATGTGATCAGAAGGGACCGTTCCCTGGAGAAAGATATGCTTGGTAAATCAGCAAAAAAGGGGAAAACCTTCAACAAGATGGATTGACATAGTGGCTGCAACCACAGGATCAAGTACAGCAAAGATTGTGATGATGGTGTGACTGTGCAGTGTTTCATTCTTTTGTATATAGGGTTGCTATGAGTTGCGGCTGACTCAACAGCTTCTAACAACAATAGCCCGTTGAAAAAGTCTTACCTTTATAGTATATCTTTCACTTCCTTAGTCTCAAATCATAACTGCTTCCTTGGTAGCCATCTGACCTACTGATTTGAAGTTTATAGGTTTAATTGAAGTTTATAGGTTATTTAAAATAAAACTGATTTTTCTTTTAGTGGCATTTAAAAATTAAAGGCATTATTGGTTTTAATTGGTAATGCATGGGTCTACTTTAAGGGATTTTCAAAGTACTCCTGATGTTGCTGTTAGGTGCCATCAAGTCTGCTCTGACTCATAGCAACCCTGTGTACAACAGAACAAAACACTGCCAGGTTGTGCATCATCCTCACAGGGATGTGAGAAATTCTAAGTAACAAGAAATGTTAAAGGAATACCATACCATGCCAGTTGTCAGGGAGTCAACTCCAACCCTCTGTGCTCTTTCCTCCAAAGACTCCTAAAAATTTAATCATCACCTATCACTTTAGCTAAATATCCATTTTGATCTTCCTATTCTGGATGCCTTTCTTTCAATTTATATCTTTTCCAGTGTTCTAAAAGTCAAAGATTTTCTAATAAACTCAACTCCATGTTTAAGCTCAGCTAAATTTTTGTTTTCTGTTCTTCCTCAAGCCCCTTCTGAACCCTTTCTGATAGTCCTATTTTCCAAAGTATATTAATTAATGTCAGTGAACCCTCTATACACAAAGATTTTTTGGTGAGAAGTCATTCTGTTTTATTGTAAGTAGGTGCATATACCTTTTCTTTAGAAATTAATGTAATTTCGAAAAAATTGCTAGAAGGCAAACAATCCAATTTAAAAATGTGCAGAAGAAGAGACATACAAAAGAAGATAGTCAGGCAGCCAACAAATATATGAAGAAATGTTCACTATCACTAGCCATTAGAGAGATGCAAATCAAAACAACCTTGAGATACCATCTCACCCCAGCATTAATAGCAAAATTCAATAAGACACAAAATAACAAATGCTGGCCAGGATGTGCAGACATTGGGACTGTAAGATGATACAACCACTATGGAAAAAAATATGGTAATTCCTTAAAAAGTTGGAAATAGAAATACTGTTTTACCCAGCAATCCCACTATTAGGTATATATCCTAAAGAAGTGAGAGGCAGGACATGAATATATGCACACCCATGCTCATTGAAGCACTATTCACAATAGCAAAGAGATGATAACAACCTAAGTAACCATCAACTGAGAAATGGATAAACTGTGGGACATACACACAATGGAATACTATGCAATCCTAAAGAATAATGTAGAATCTGCAAAACACCACATAATGTGGATGAACTTGGAGGGACATTAAGCGGAATGGAATAAATCAATTACAGAAGGACAAATACTGTATTACTCCACTATTGTAAAAAATCAAGGAAAGGTTTATACATAGACAGAATCTTTCTTTATTGGTTACCAGGCATGGGAGGGGACTCCCATGAGCTAAGCTGGGGGGTGGGGTGGAATATATATATATATATATATATATATATACCAAAGATTATTAGTGGTTACCAGGGGTAGGAGGGAGGAAGGGGAAATGTTGGCGGGGCATTGAGTTTATGATAATGATGGTGGAATATTTTGTAAAAGGATAGCAATAATAGTGGCACAACATGAAAAATGTCATCAATATCCCTGAGTTGTGAAAGGGGAAGTTGTTATATTGGCAAATATCTTGTTGTATATATTTTCACCACAATAAAAGTAAAAATAAATAAATAAATGCTAGAAGGCACCACAATCTACTGCACAGAAGCAACACCCTAAACATGTTGGGTGAAACAAAGACACACAAAACATGGCCTCTATTCTCAGAGAGTTTATACTCTACTTGAAGTGATGCCATTTGTATTTTTAATAATTAAGAAATATTATTAGGCAGCACTCAATATGAATTAACACCAACAGATTTGATTTTTGGTTTATATGTAACTTAAATAACATGAAACACCTGTTTCACATAATAACCAGATATTCTTTAAAATCTGCAAAAAAGATGAAGATCTATACCCACACTTGATACTGTCATTTCTTACACACAATGAAGAATGCATTTCTTGACATAAAATGTTTTGCTTAACTTCATAAAAAGTGTATGGGTTATTTAAAATAAGACTGATTTTTCTTTTAGTGACAGTTAAAAATTAAAGGCTTTATTGGTTTTAATTGGTGATGCATGGGTCTACCTTAAGGGATTTTCAAAATACTCCTGTTGTTGTTGTTGTTAGGTGTCGTCAAATCGGCTCTGACTCATTGCAACCCTGTGTACAACAGAACAAAACACTACCCAGTCGTGTGCATACCTCACAATCCTTGTGAGAATGTGAGAAATCCTAAGTAACAAGAAATGTTAAAGGAATACCATACCATGCCAGTTGTCAGGGAGTCGACCCTGACTAATGGCCACCCTGTGTGTATCAGAGTACAACTGTGCTCCAAAGGATTTTCAATCGTTGATTTTTCAGAGGTAGATTTCCAGGACTTCCTTCCAAGGCACCTCTAGCTGGACTGAAGTCTGTAACTTTTAGTTAGTTGCCCAGCAAATTAACCATTTGCACCACTCAGGAACTCTTAAAGGAATAAGAAGCTAACATATTTTTCACCATGTTTAGTAGTGTCCTCAAAATGTTTTTCAAATAAAATCCTTTTACTGAGATATTTTCCTGGGATCTTTTTGAAGTAAAGACTAAGATAAAGTTGAAACTTTTAAAACAATATTCAGAAAAAGAAAAGCAACATCCAGTTTTCTAAGGTTCTATCAACTTAAGAATCTACCTACAATGCAGGAGCATTGGCCACTCAGGATTGCTAAAATTGGAAGAAATGAAGTTTTCAATTAGAAAATAATGCTAAATGTTGTTGGTAGGTGCTGTCAAATTGGTTCCAACTCATAGTGACCCTATGTACAACAGAACACTAAATAGCACTACTTATTTTCCAAAGTCGGAAAGAAGATTGGGCATCAGAAGGAAGGTTGGGCAATCTACTTCCGTAATGATTGATACTGCCTAGGAAACCCAAGGAGGGGTCGCTATGAGTTGGGTCCAACTTGACGGCACATAACAACAACAACAACATTTTCCAAAGGGGTAGCATGAGAATTAAAAAAGTTAAGATGTGCGTACAGTCTTCCTCTTTTTTCTTGACCCCTACTTTTTTTTTTCCTTTACCCTTACCAAGAATGATGTCCTTCTCCAGAGACTGGACCCTCCTAAAAACATGACCAAAGCACAAGAGACAAAGTCTCACCATCTCATTTCTAACGAGCATTCCAACTATACTTCTGCCAAGAAAGATTGGCTTGTTCTTCTGGCAAAACCAAAAACCAAACCGCCTGCCAACGAGTTGACTCCAACTCGTAGTAACCCTATAGGACACAGTAGAATTGCCCCATAGAATTCTCAAGGCTGTAAATATTTACAAATGCAGACTACTTTATCTTTCTCCTGCAGAATGGCTGGTGGGTTCAAATCGCTGAACTTTTGGTTAACAACGGAATGCTTTAACCACTGTGTCACCAGAGATTTTCTGGCAGTCTATGTTATGTTCAATATTCTTCAGCAACACCATAATTCAAAGGCATCAACTCTTCTTCAGTCTTTCATATTAATTGTTCAGCTTTCAAATGCATATGAAGTGATTGATAATACCATGGCTTGGGTCAGGTGCACCTCTGTTCTGCAGGTAACATCTTTGTATGTTCACACCTTAAAGAGGTCTTTTGCAGCAGATTTGCCCAATATGATACATCATTCGTTATCTTGACTGCTGCTTCCATGGGCATTGATAGTGGATTCAAGTAAAATGAAATCCTTGACAACTTCAATCTTTTCCTTTTTTAAAATTGTGTTGCTTATTAGTCCAGTTGTGAGAATTTTTGTTTTCCATATGTTGAGGTGTAACCCATAATGAAGGCTGCAGTCTTCGATCTTCATCAGTAAATGCTTCAAGTCCTCTTTGCTTTCAGCAAGCAATGTTGTGTCATCTGCATGTCATAGGTTATTAACGAGCTTTCCTCCAGTTCTGATGCTACATTCTTCTTCATGTAGTCCAGTTTCTCAGATTACTTTTTACTCAGAATACAGGTTGAATAAGTATGGTGAAAAGATACAACACTTATGCATACCTTTCCTGATTTAAAACCATCCAATATCCCCATATTTTGTTTGAACAACTCACTCTTGGTCTACATACAATTTCTGCATGACCCCAATTACATGTTCTGGAATTTTCCATTCTTTGCAATGTTATTCTTAATTTTTACACATTGGATGTCTTTGCAAAGTCAATAATATACAAGTGAACATCTTTCTGGTATTCTCTGATTTCAGCCAAGATCCATCTGACAACAGCAAAGATATCCCTATTCCACATCCTCCACTGAATTTGGTTTGAATTTCTGGCAGTCCCTATTGATGTACCACTGTAACTATTTTTTAATTGTCTTCAATATAATTTTCCTTGCATGTGATACTAATGATATTGTTCTATAATTTCTGCATCCTGCTGGATAATCTTTCTTTGGAATAGACATGTATATGGATCTCTTCCTGTCAGTTGGCTGAGTAGCTGTCTTTCCAATTTCTTGGCATAGATGAATGAGCGTTTCCAGCACTGCATCCATTTATTGAAACATCTCAATTGGTATTCCATCAATTCCTGGAGCCTTCTTTTTCATCAATTCCATCAGTGCAGCTTTGACTTCTTCCTTGAGTACCATTGGTTCTTGATCATATGCTACCTCCTGAAATGGTTGAATGTCAACCAATTCTTTTTGTACACTGACTGTGTATTCTTTCCATATTCTTTTCATAATTTCTGAGTCATTCGATATTTTGCCCATAAAAACCCCACTGCCATTGAGTCAATTCAGATTCATAGCAATCATTTAGGGCAGAAAAGAACTACCACATAGGGTTTCCAAGGCTATAAATCTTTACAAAAGCAGAATGCCTCATCTTTCTCCCCTGGATTAGCTGGTGGGTTCGTTCGAATCAATGACCTTTTGGCTAGCAGCCAATTGCTTTAACCACTACATCACTAGAGTTCCTCATTTTGCCTCTATAGAATACTTCAAAATTGCAATTCAAGGCTTAAATTTTTCCTTCAGGTCTTTCACCTTGAGAAATGCTGAATGTGTTCTTCCTTTTTGGTTTTCTAACTCCAAGTCTTTGCAAATTTCATTATTAGACTTTACTTTGTCTTTGTTTTGAAATCTGTTCACCTTTTTTACTTCATCATTTCTTCCTTTTGCCTTAGCTACTCTATATTCAACATCATTTTTCAGTCTCTGCTGACACTCATTTTTGTCTGTTTTTCTTTCCTGTCTTTTTAATGATTTCTTTTTCTTTCTTCATGTATAATGTCCTTAATGTCATCCCACAACATGTCTGATCTTCACTCCTTAGTGTTCAATGTGTCAAATTTATTCTTGAGATGGTCACTAAATTCAGATGGGATATACTCAAGGTTGTATTTCCGTTCTCATGTACTTGTTTTAATTTTCTTCAGCTTGAGTTTGCATAGGGGCAACTGATGGTCTGTGCTGCAGTTCTGACTGATGATACTGAGTTTCTCCATCATCTCTGTCCACAGATACAGTCGATTTGTTTCCTGTATATTAAATCCAGTGAGATCCAAGTGTATAATGGCCATTTATGATACTGAAGTAAGGTTTTGCAATGAATAAATCATTAGTCGCGAAAAATTATGCCATGTGATCTCCGGCATCATTTCTGTCACCAAGGCCATATTGTCCAACTACTGATGCTTCTTTGTTTCCAACTTTCCTCTTCCAATCACCAATAATTATAAATGCATCTCAATTGTATGTTTAATTAATTTCATACTGCAGAGATTAATAAATATCTTCAGTTTCTTCATCTTGGGCATTAGTGGTTGGTGTGTAAATATGAATAATATTCATATTAACTGGTCTTCCTTGTAAGTATATGCATATTATCCTATCACTGACAGTGCTGTATTTCTATTTCAGGATAGACCTGGAAATGTTCTTTTTGACTATGATTGGGATGCCATGCCTCTTCAAATTTTCATTCCCAGCATAGTAGACCATACGATTGTCCAATTAAAAGTGCCCAATACCAGTCCATTTCAGCTCACTGATGCCTAAGTCATTGATCTTCAAGTATTCCATTTCATTTTTGAAAACTTCCAATTTTCCTTGACTTATATTTTATACATTCCATGGTTTAATTATTAATGAATGTTTGCAGTTGTTTATTTTCATACTGAGTTGTGTCCATCAGCAAATGAAGGCCCCAAAAGCTTTACTTCATCCATGTCATTAAGTTTGACTCTTCTTTGAGGAGGCAACTCTTCCCCAGTAGTATTTTGAGTGTCTTCCAACCCGAGGGGCTCATCTTCCAGCATTATGTCTGTGTTCCTCAGCTATCCATAAGTTTTTCACTGGCCAATTTTTTCAGAAGTAGACTACCACATCCTTCTTCCTAGTCTGTCTTAGTCTAGAAGATCTACTGAAACCTTTCTACCATGGATGACCCTGCTAGTATTTGAAATATCAGTGGCACAGCTTTCAGCATGAAAGTAACACTCAAGCCACTATAGCACAACAAACTGACAAACAAGTAAGTAGTGGAACATGATTAGACAGTATAGTATAATGATCCCAAATGTACCCATCTCTTTGCTTCAACAGTCAGCAAATCATGGCCAACTATGATTCATTTCTACCCTCAATTTCTTTCCAGAGACTTATCAGTTCATCCATAACTATTCCAGTACATATCTTTAAAATACAAGGTGTTTTGAAGACATAACCAAAATATCATTATCACAATTTAAAATGTAATATCAAACATGCAATCACTGTTTAAGTTTCCTTATTTGTTCCATACATACTTATATGTTAACATTGTCTTGCAATATTTACAAATATTTAGCTTGAAGAAAACATCAAAATGAACACATCCCTGTAACCACCACTGAAGAAGAAATAGAAAGTGCTTTACTAGTGCCTAAAGCATTTGACTGTTAACCAGAAGACTGGCAGTTCAAAACTACCAGCCACTCCTCAGAAGGAAGAATGGACAATCTACTTTCATAGAAATACCGTCTTGGAAATCCAAGGAGGAGTCACTGTGAGTCAGATTCGACATGAAGGCAGTGAGTTTGGCTTTTGTTTTTTGTTTTTTTATTTTTACTTTTTTAAAATAATTTTCTTCAAACCAGGATCCTTACTACTGATCGACAGTCTCTTTCAGAACAATTGTTTTAATAACTTTTAAATTAATGCTAAAATGATAAAGAAAATGAGCCTATTTCTATTTTTAAAACACTATTAGTTATCATTAGGGGTGGGAATTTAAGTCACAAATTCAATAAGGTAATTTTTACTTTTCATTTTTTTTATTCTTCTTAAAAAAAAAAAAAAAAGTACCATCAAGTCAATTCCATCTCAGACTCTTCCTTAGTGTTCACTTTTCACCATTTGTACATAGTAGGTTTACTTAAAGTAATAAAAGAAAAATTTCCACTACAGTCTTTTGCAGCATTACCATTAAAAATATTTTTAAAAAAGGAAATACCAATGAAAATTGAAAACAGATTCAACCTATGGTCATTAAAGTAAAACATATGCCAAATGATCTATTCTACATATAACTCAATATATAGTTTCCCTTCAGAATTCACTTGTTTCTTAAGTAATCACAATTGTTTACTACCTCAACGACTGTACATCTATTACTTGGGTTTCAAACCCTCGGTCTAAATTGAAATGAAAATGTCTTATTTGTGTGCCAGTAATAGAACTTAAAAATCTTTAGTCTGGGATATTGTAGTTTTGGAGATCTTAATGGCATTGTTCTTGAGTAAAGATGCAGAAGCAAATTCATTTCCTGTCAGCCTCACTGAGAGCTAATGGACTTTATAACTGCAGTGTTTTCACCCACTTCTAATGACTAGGAACAGTGGAGAGGGGCCTCTGGGAGCAAAGTGCCATCTTCTGGCAGAGTTCCTGGGAGAAAGAAAATCTTGAAAGATGCTCTGCAACAAGCCCCTTATTCTGGGGAAAAAAATAGAAAGTCAGGCTGGATCATAAATATTTTATTTTCTATCTACTTTAAAATTATGCTTAGGCAATATTTGGAAGAGGTTGTCTGATAAAATTGTGAAAAAAATCTAAAATTAAAATATATGTAAAACAGTCATTTAAAGTAATCCACCTTCTGGGACTTTGAGGAATATGCAAAATTTTGTAGTAAAATCTGAGAACATTTGTACAATATGATTATAATTTGAGTAAATAAGAAATAAATGAGAAATCTATGTCCTGTTGTACTGCATTGTCAATAAAAGCATAATGGTTCCTATATAAAAAGTAGAATCATCAAAAAATTAATAAAACATTATAGGAACTTCTGTTACCCTGCATTACTTAATTATCTCACATTTATATTATAAGTTGTGTATAGTCATAGAGAGTATACAAGGACCTCACCAAGATAGTGGCTTCACAGCTCGTATAAGACAGCATTTCTAAATAGGGATTGTAGATCAGCCAAACTGAATGACAGCACATTAAACATGCACAGGAACAAGCAACTGGTTTGTGATTGGCTGCTAACCTAAAGGTTAGTGGTTTGAATCCATTCAGTACTCTCTGAAAGAAAGACCCAGCTATCTATTTCTGTAAAGTTTACAGTCAAGAAAACCCTATGGAGCATTATTCTTCCCTCTGATAATCATGCATGGACAACGAGCTGGAATTAACTCTATGGTCTTGTGTTCAAACTTTTTTTTTTTTTAATTTTGCTTTGTTTTTTCCTTCTTTCTTTTTCCCGTAGTCTTGTTTTGTCTTCTGTGGGTTTTTTTGTTTTTTGTTTTTTGTTTTTTTTTTGCTGCAGTTGTTGTTTTTTTTGTTTTATTTTGTCTTTTGGTACAAATTAGATTTTCCTAAAAGCCCAATTTGATGTAAAGAACAGGCAACTTAAGCTACCTCAGCAAATCAGAAACTGTTGATAAGTAGTGGTGCTGCTTGTAAATATATGATGGTGCTGAGAAGTGAGACATTGCTCTAAATTTAGTTTCCACCATACAAAAAAATTAAATAAACAAATAAATGTGGTTCCAGGTAATGGTGTCCTGGGTGATTATATGATTGTCAGCCAACCCCACATTCTGCCCTCCCTCCCCAAACACAAAATGGAAATAATTGGAAATAATCTAGGTAGCAATCATAGCAAAGGCTTGTACCCACTCTCAAAAAATCAATTCCATGACACTGTTCCATTGCAAGGGACAAGCAAGGCACAGGATACCTGCCTCAGGGGAGGTAAACATGACACATCCCTTAAGGTGAGAGACTGCATTCAATTTATCTCTATTTCCTTAATCCCTAGCATTATGTGGGTCCTATTGTATCCTTCACAGATGTTTGTTGAGATGTCTGCTGCACAGAAATCATAATACATCAGGATATAGCTTCAGACAGCCTCTGCAGTAGCAGAGTGCAGACAAAATTTATTATTTTCCAAAGGACTTTTTTCTATGAATAGCTGATTTCATTCCTTTAAAAAAAAAAAAAAAAACATTTCATTGTTGTGGAAGTGGAAATATATAGAGTAAATTAGTTTTCCATTCAACAATTTATACACAT
>NW_006921658.1:2277239-2278175 GCF_000298275.1 Orycteropus afer afer
TGAACTGCTGTATGGAAAGTGAAATTGCTCTGTAAATTTTCACCCAAATCACAATTTTAAAAAATTAATTAATTTTAAAAAAAAAGAAGTAGCTAGAATAGGTTAAATTATCATTTATGAAAACTGGCCAAGACTATATAGGACTTCCTATGAAAGCAAAGATGGACTTCAAACTTTACTATCCTATATCCAGTACTCTTTTCCCTATACTACTTCTATTGAGCCATCAAATGCCAGTAACTACAGAAGTGAGGAGGCCTTGGCAATAGCCACTCTGTCTCTTGAAAGTCTCAGTGTTATCAGTAGGTCCTTGGTCTTATTTGTAACCAAGATTGAGATATCTGTCTTGATAATCCCAGAATTAGTTGTGGCCCCAGACTAGCATACACTTTGTTTTCATTATCTTCTAGAGCTAGGGATTACCTAGCTATATTAGTTTATAGATGTTAGTTTGAAAGTGATAAGCAGGATTACAGAGAAACTAAAGGAGAACAGGCAAAGGGTAGAAAAAAAAAAAAAAGGCTTCAAATAGGGACCTCCTTAAGTAATATCAAAGGAAAAGAAAAAGAAATATCCTACAAATTGAAAGATGATACACAGGTAGGTGGACAAGTTGGTCAAGGGTAGGTAGATAAAGAAATATCAGATAGTGATGTACATATAAATTATAATTCCTCAATTCTATAATATATCCTTTTTTCACATTTAATGTTTCTGAAATATGGATGCATTTTATAATTGATGTGCATATTTAACACAATGGTATTTTTTTCCTGACACTATGGAAAGGGGGAACAATATGTGTGATTTATGTTGCCTAAAAGCTTCTTATTTTGAATTTCGAACTGTAGATCAGAGAAAGTTTGACCAATGAACTAAGTTTGATTGTCATTTATAATCTGCTCATATTTTTTTTTTTTTTAAATTAGGATTTGG
>NW_006921658.1:2279075-2287490 GCF_000298275.1 Orycteropus afer afer
TTATTTTCTGTCTTGTTGAACTTTGATACTAGTGCTGGAGCAAGATGGTATCTCATTGTTGTTTTGATTTGCATCTCTCTAATAGCTAATGATCGTGTAATCTGCTCATATTTTTGCCTCAATAAATTATAATCTTTGAGAAGCCTGAGGTCCCATTTTATTCATCTCTAACTTCACATAATGTCTAATACTTCTCAATACAGAGTTCAGTAAATCTTGGCTGTTATCTGGTATAAGTTATACAATTAACAAAAAAAGAAAATTATTTCCAACAGGTAATCAAAATGGAAGAAACCACTCGATGACAGGTTTTTTTTTTTTAAGGAAATTACAAAAAGAAGAAAATTCTCTTTTATAGAATTTTGTGTTTTCCCTTGACTCATACTTCTTTTGTTATGCCTTATGAGCTTTCCTTACCTTTCACAGTGAAGAAACTCATCTTCACCAGCTAGTCTTTTAAGCTGCAAACTTAGGTAAATAAGGTTTCTGTTTATAAGAAATATCTCATACCAAACTTTTAAGCATATGTAAGCACTAGATGCACCCATAAGACCAACATGAGATATGTAAACAATAAAGAGAATGATGTCAAAAATTAAATTCCTGTTGAGGTCATTTTAGTAGAAACTCTCCATAACATAAAAAAGAACATTAATATTAACAACTTAAGCCATGGTTAAGTGAATTATGATACATCTATACACTACAATCAAGGGTTGTCAATAAAAATGAGGTTTCCAAAGGACAATTAATGACATGGAAAATGATCATATTGAGTGGGAAAAGGAAGATACAAAGTAAAATCAATGTTTTGGTTTAAATTTCCTAAATGTGTGTAAGACTGGAAAAAATACACCTAAGTCTTCATAGTGGTTATTTCTTAAATATGAGATTATGAATGTATGTTGAAACCACCATTAATATTCACCATTATTTTTTATTAGCAGCAGTTTGATTTGGGTTGTGTATGTGTGTATCTGTGTGTGTGTTTTAATTTATTTTGGTGATCTCTTTACAAAGTGACTTTGCTCACTTGAGCCCTGTATCTCTATATTGCTGATCAGCTTAGTTTATCCCTCCAAACAAAACTGAATGTCAAAACATTTCACCAGACCAACAACAATATATGACATGAACACTCACTGAGTCATTTTTTTTTAATCCATATTATTTTCATTTTGCTAATAATTAGAAAAAGTGATATCCATTTCAATTTTTAGAGGCAACTCACAGGAAATATCAGGCTATAAAACCGTTTTTACCTTTTTACTAAAAGAATGGTTAATCTGATGAATTGACGAGAGAACTGACTGCTGAGGCCAGTATGAAATGGTAACTCCCAAATGAAAGCAACCCAGGGATAAAATAGGATGAAAGGGAAAGACCAACATTTGTGATTCAAGGCATTCTCTCCCAGTTCACATCTAACTGTGTTGCCTGAGAAGAGAAGGAAACTTGCAGGGGTCTATGTTACATATAAATGCAAACCCTATGCCAGAGCTCAAGAAAAATTATTTTCCTAGTGCCCAACTAGGAGGCTCTGGTAGCATAGTGCCTAAGGCATTTGACTGTTAACCAGAAGGCTGGTAGTTCAAACCCACCAGCCACTCCTCCGAAGGAAGATTGGGCAATCTACTTCCCTAGTGACATCACCTCGGGAACTGACTCCTCAGCAATGAGTGAGGACTCAACTGTGCTCTATGTAACCCTGTTACCTATGAATAATTTTGACTTATTTTTCCAAAACATCAATCTGGTTATAGCTCCTCACAAAAATTTTTAAAAGTTCCAACTCCTTAACCTGACAGTGAATTTTTAACCCTCTGTCCTCTCTCATGATGTGGTGAACCTATCTCACATTTTCACTCACATTCTTCTTTGGATCTGAACTTCACCTACTGAAACTCAGTAAAGTAAAAACTATTTTCCTCACCCTGGTACTTGGATGGGAACAGATAAGTAAACTAAATTACCCCCAACTATTTCCCCATCCCGGACAGATGAGTATTCAGTTCTGTTCTGTAAAGAACTGAATGGAAAATATTCTTTCTTGCAGGTGATATACACTGCTAAAAGTGTCTTAGAAACAACTTGTAAATTAACTCTGGCCCTTGACAAGCGGACATGTGCAATAGGACAGAAAAGGAACAAAAGTTAATCACTGACCCTCTCCCCTCTGCCCAAGCCCCTATCAGCTGATGACAGGAAGCTGGGTGACTCATCCATCTCCTGGTGCAATCTGCAATCTGCAATCTTCACACATTTCACTTTCACACCCCAAATTCCTCAACCTTTTGTGAATATGCACAACCCCCTCTCCTGAAACCTACAAAAACTGTATTTGATGGCATCTGGGGGAGTCAGATCTGAGTAGGAGGATACCCCTACTCCTTGCATTGCCTCTTTGCAATAAATAATTTTCTCTCCTCTTAATCTCGGTGTGTAAACTGTTTTGGCCTGACTGTGCACCGGGCAGGGACCCACATTTTGTCCTGTAACACTACCACTTCCACCCCTTTCTTTACCACTTCACTTTTTATTATTCAAATGCCATCTCCAATGCAATCTGTCTAGGAGAATCATGAATCCATGGCATGTTTCACTTTTATTAGAGTTTCATTTCAAACATGAAGGTGGTTGTTAATTATTTACATAGCTGACAATACGTTGATATGAGCTTCTTCTATGAGAGCATGGTTGGGGCCTTAATTCATTTTTTATACCACACACTGTTTAGTCCACCTTGAAGGCACTCAATAAATACTTATTGAGAATTGGATCAACTACCACACAAAGCCAATAAACCCTAACTATCTTGCCACAAGTTGAATGAATGAATGTGTTTCTCCCAGCTTCTCCAGAGAAACAACTTTCAAACTAAACTGATCATGAAAATTACATGGGAGGCTTTAAAATAAATAAATAAATAAAAGTAGATTTCAAAATTTTATCCAGATAAAAACACAGGAAAGTAATAAGCGTGATTAGTTTTTAGGAAAAGAACTAGGGGTAGGTCAGAGGAAGGTCATTTTTTCCTTTTAGCACTATGTGAATTTTCCAAACACACGCATGTTTTCTATTCTTTTCTTAATACCATTGTGTGTTACTGAGTAGAAGAAGTGGAGCCAATTTATTTTTCATATTTTTCTTTATTTTTTTAAACCTAGTAAACACTGTTTAAAAATTAATAAAAATTCCTCTAAGGAGAATAATAACACTAGGGAGGTATGCACTCTTAAGAACCATCAACTATATGAGATCAAAAGGGCAGCATTTGCCCAGGGATAAAACTCAGAAGGCAAGAAGGGATAGGAAAGAAGGACAAATGGAAATGGTAAACACCAGGGAGGAAGTGGCAAGAGTGCTGTTATATTGCAGGGATTGTAATCAATACCACAAAACAAAATATGTATGAAATGTTGAATGGAAAGCAAATTTGCTCTGTAAACTTTCACTCAAATAACAATAAAAAGCTAACAAAAAAATTAAATTAAAATACAGATTCTCAGGCCTTATTCTGGAGGTTCTAAGTTGGGAAGTGTGCAGTAAGTATCTGTTTGTGGGTTTGTTTTTTTTTTTCCCCCCTTCAAAGTTCCCCACATAATTCTGGTGCAGCCAGCACCACAGATCCAGGACACATGCTCTGTATTAATAATCACCTCCTACCAGAAGTTGAGGGAGCAAACCCACCAGCCACTCCTCAGAAGGAAGACTGGGCAATCTACTTCCGTAGTGATACTGCCTCTGCCACCCAAGGAAGGGTCGCTATGAGTCAGGGCGACTCCATGGCACATAACAACACAACAACAGTGATGTAGTGCCTAACGCATTTGACTGCTAACCAAAAGGCTGGCAGTTCAAACCCACCAGGCACTCCTCGGAAGAAAGGTTGGGCAATCTACTTCCATAGAGATACCACCTCAGAAACCCAAGGAGGGGTTGATATGAGTCGAATCGGACCGACTTGGTGGCATTGACTTTGTTTTTGGTTTTGGACCACAAGTTGAAGGGACAAAAAAGGATCTTCCCCTAGAAGAGACAGACTGAGCATGGTCCTGTCATCACCTGAACTCACACTTCTTTGTTATTTTAATTAGATTATCCCCAAGTAGGGTGGGTTCTAAATTTAATCACACCTAGTTACAAAAAGACCAGATTAGGTATAGAGCCTTGCACACAAGGTGGAAGAACCAAAGAATGCCTGGAGCTACTGATAAAAGGTATTAACTTGGAGGAGACCCTGTTTTGGATGTTAACCTCCAGAACTGTAAGAAAATAAATTTCTGTTCTTTAAAGCCATCTACTTGCGATATTTTGTTATGAAGTCCCTAGGAAACAAGGGAGTTCCAGCATGGTACAAATGGTTAAGCCCTTGACTCCTCACCAAAAGGTGGCGGTTCAAACCACCCAGATGTATCTCAGAAAACAGGTCTAACATTCTGCTTCTGGAAAGTCACAGCCTTGAAAATCCTATGAAGCAGTTCTACTCGGTATCCGTGGGGCCACCATGAGTCAGAAGAACTCGATGGCAACTACCAACAACAACAAGGACACTAAGACAGGTGTAGACAAATAAAAGACAGTGGCGATGCTTCTGGGCCAGACACTTGTTGCCTCCAATCATGATGGTCCTGAGGTGACAATTCTTCTCAGAACACTTCCTCACTTCATCCTTGGGGAGAGATAGGCTAACATCCCACCAAGCCTTTTGTATATAAGAGGTCACCTGTAGATTTCCTTTTAAAAGGTGGTACAAGCTAGTGTTTTCACAGAAAGTGTGAAGATTTAAGGCTCTGCTATATACCTGCAGAGGCATACTCAAAAGGAGAACCACAGAAATGCAATGCCCCAACCAAAGTATACTTTGATGACTGTGATGGTTATGTTTGTACGTCAACTTGGCTAGGCCTGGTTGAGTGGCTGGGCAGCTAGAGGTAGTTAATGCCCATGAGGAGACTGGCAATCGCCTTCTCTGATGGGATCTACCACAAGCAGCTGGGTAGCTGCCTTTGGGTATGTGATCTACTTCCTGTATATAAGGAGAAGCCTTTGGGAATCGTCTCTAGCTTATGGCACGCTTGGACCCTACATGTAGCCATGTCTTTGTTGAGCAACCTGCTATGCTCTGCCGACCTTGGGACTTACAATGGACTTAAGCTAATGGCCTGCCTTGTGGTTTGGTAACATCCGGACTGTGCCTTTTTACTTGTCAAACTTGGGGCTTCCAGCCTCAGCAGCCAGCAGCTGTTTGAGTGAAGAAATGACTCTAACTCCAGTGGGCCGGGAGCAGGAGGCAAAGCTGGATCCCAAGGTTGAGGGGCTTTCACCCACCCCCTAGAGCCTGGCACTTTGAATTTGAACTTAAAGCCTTCAAATTGTAAGAATAAGCTCCTGTTTGTTAAGGCCATCCCATTTGTGGTATATTTCTTGTCAGAGCAGCACTAGGTAACCAGAACAATGACATTCAGGGACCCATGTCTGATCCTGATGCTTGTGCCTCCAGTCTCTGCTGATGTGTATTCCAAAAGGAACAGTAACCCACACCAGCATTGGCTATGGTGATATTTGTTCCCCTCCCACCTAACCAACTTAACTGGAGGTATAGTGAATGGGCATGAGCCCTTGGGATGCTTTCTGATACCTTGTCCAATACTGGTCAAACAGCTCAGAATCTGCAGCAGCCTCACAGCCTCACCCTAACTCTGTGACCATACATCTTGTAATGCCTCACAGTGCATAGGCCTGAAAAGGCTAAGGCATCTCTGGGATTGTGCATCATCATGTCAGAGAATTAAAAAAAAAAAAAAACAGATGGGGATCTGCAGGGCTCACAGAAAACTGAGCTAGCTTTGTAATGTTCTGATATATAATTTGTTAAAAGGAACAAAACAAAACAAAAAAAGAAAGAAAGAAACCTGTGTAAATACTGTTGTAGTAATCCAGGAGCATGAAGGTTAGGTTTTGAATAAGGCAGCATCAGTGGGCACTGCTGAAGAGAAAGGAATGATGATTCTATTTCAGAACAAAGAATGAAGAGGCCACTTGCATGAAAAGAAAGGAAAATGTAGGAACAAATGATGACTCCATATCTAACTTAGGCAAGTGCAGTAGATTGATATTGTATCCACGGTCCTATTAAATGGCCACCCATTTCTACAGTCTGTACCCTATAATTTTGTGTACTCTTTTCCCACACTGATTCAGCTTGATTGTGTGATATGCTTTGCCCATTGGGACAATAGCAAGCTTGAAGAAAGCAGAGACTTGAAAAATAACTTGAGCATTTCCACCACTCTTGCTTCTCTGTGCCCACCAAGCACATATTCCACAAGCTAATTTGAAAACACATCCACGTTAATCTGCTGAATTTAAAAGATATGAGAAACGTGCATATAGGACACACATGAATGAGAGCCCAGTTATCCCAGCTGAGGTCATCTTAGGCCAATCTATAGCCAGCTGACCCCCTCAACATGTGAGAGCCCAGTCAGGCTCAGCAGATCAACCTAAACTATAGGGCCGCTGACTTCATAAACATGAGTTAGACCTACTGAGACCTGTGAGTCATAAAAAATGATTGTTATTTAAGCCACGGAGCTTTGGGGTGATTTGTTACACAGATACAGTATTATTGTGGCTAATATAATAAGAAACCAAACGGTTGTTTTTAAAGACTTTGGAAATGGGCAAGTTATGTGAATGAAGAAAGTATAAGTTTAGGTCTAGACATCTTGAGTTTAAGATAATTGCAGAACATCTGGATAAAGACATCCAGAAGTTAAGTGGAAACACAAATCTAAAACCAAATATAAGTTTGAGTTTGTAAGATAAATTTGAGTCATCAGAATATGGTCAGTGGAAGTGGATAAAATTGACCTTGGAGAGCACAAAGAGTGTGTGGTAAAAATGCAAAACAGAGAATGCTGGGGAACACCAAATAAAGTGTAGACAGAAAGAGAGATATTGTCACAGGAGCAAATAATATTGCAGAAGACAAGAAAAAGAATTTCAAGGAACGTGTAAGCAATAGTACCAGATGTTTCTGAGTTCAGCTAGGGTAAGGATTAAAATGTGAGGAAAAATTTGCCTATGATTATAGAGTCAATGTAGACATAAACCAGTTGTTGTCAAGTAGATTCTAACTCATGGCAACCCCATGGGGCTAATTGTTTTGAAAGTAGGTCACCAGGATTTTCTGCTGAGGCTCCTCTGGGTGGACTTGAACCCCCAACCTTTCGATTAGCAGTGAGTATAATAACCATTTGCACTACATACCATTTGCACACATAGCTACTCTATGTAGCCATAATGAATAATACATAAAATTTAAAGACCCCTTACCCCACATGATCCTTCTCACCTTCAACAATAGCCATTCAACAAATCTTTAGCACCAACTACACTGAAAACCAGAAACTGTGTAAGGCAGAAGCCTATCAGAGTAGGAAAACTCAATTATTTTCCATTAAAAAGGTGATAGAAAAGTGGTAAAATTGCAAACTGTCAAAGGCGGAAAGCTTTCAACACCTGGAAAAATAAAGAAATCCTATCCAGTTCTGGCTCTTAGGTTTCACTACATATGTCTTAGTATGTTTCTTTTTCCTTTCCTCTCCCTGTTTCTTACCCGCTTAGTCTTCTACTTCACCTGTCATTCTGGCCCTATCTCTATCCCTTCCTCTGTTTTCTGTTAAAAAGCAAAGGTATTTTAGACTTTGGCAGGGGTTGGAAGGATGAGGAAATTTATGACTGTAATAGGAGTACTTGATTGCCTGGGTCAGACATCTCAGTTTTTTACTTATTTGTTTGTTTGTTTACTTTTTATTGTTATATGGATGAAAGTTTACAGAGAAAATTAGTTTTCCATTAGATAATTTATACATATTTTGTTTCATGACATTGATCGCAGTCCCTGCAATGTAACAGTACTCTTCCTATTTCTTCCCCGTGTTCCCTGTTTCCTTTTCTCCCTCTTTCCATTCAGCTTCATGCCTACCAGGCAAATGTAGCCCTTTGGGTCTCCTTTGGTTGATTGGTCTAAGGAGTGCATTCCTCCCTGATGTTATTGTTCACTTGATAGGCCTACTAGAAGCTCTGGGGGAATAATACCTAAGGCACTTGACTGCTAACCAGAAGGCGGGCGGTTCACAAGCCCCTCCTCGGAAAGAAGGTTGGGCAATCTACCTCCATAGTTATACCACCTCGGAAACCCAAGGAAGAAGGGTGGCTATGAGTTGGATCCGACTTGACTGCAGTGAGTTTCATTTTATAGGCCTATTGTTTGGCTGAAAGTTGATCCATGGGGGGTGAGTTCAGTTCCTGGATTTAAGAGTGTCTAAGGCAGAAAATGGGAGCTCTGGTAGCACAGTGGCTAAGACACTTGCCTGCTAACCAGACGGCTGGCGGTTCAAACCCACC
>NW_006921658.1:2290377-2291476 GCF_000298275.1 Orycteropus afer afer
TCCTCACAACTGGACCAATGAGCAGCATCACAATAAATGGAGAGAAGATTGAGGTTGTCAAAGAATTCATGTTGCTTGGTTCTACAATCAATGTCAATGGAAACAGCAGTCAGGACATTAGACGATGTGTAGCATTGGATAGGTCAACCACGATGAAACTGTTTCAAGTGCTGAGAAGCAAGGATGTCTCCTTGAGGACTAAGGTGCACCTGACACAAGCCATGGTATTTTCAGTCACCTCATATGTATGTGAGAGCTGGACAATGAATAAGGAAGACCAAAGAATAGTTGATGCTTTTTGAGTTGTGGTGCTGGTGAAGAATGCTGAAAGTACCATGGACTGCTAAAAGAACTAACAGTTCTGTCCTGGAGGAAGTGTACCCGAAATGCTCCTTGGAAGCGAGAATGGCAAGACTTAGTCTCACCTATTTTGGTCATGTTGTCAGAAGGGACCATTCCCAGGAGAAGGATGTCATGCTTGGTAAGGTGGAGGGTCAATGAAAAAAGGGGAGGCCTTCAACGAGATGGATTGACATGGTGGCTGCGATGATAGGCTCAAGTATAGCAGGGATCATGGAGCTGGCACAGAGTCAGGCAGTATTTCGTTCTGCTATGCATGGGGTCACTATGAATAGGAAATGACTCGACGTCACCTAACAACAACAACACAACTATATTGAAGAGTAATGCATACTGCAGACTGTATTCTTTAATCTTCATCAGTAAGTGCTCCAAGTCATCCTCACTTTCAGCAAGAAAAGTTGTGTCATCTGCATACCTCAGGTTGTTAATGAGCCTTCCTCCAATCTTGATGCCACATTCTTCTTCATACAGTCCAGCTTCTTGGATTATTTGCTCAGCATATAGATAATAATTATGGTGAAACGATACAACCCTGGCACACTTCCTTCCCCATTTTAAACCATGCAGTATCCCCTCGTTCTGTTCAAATGACAGCCTCCTGTTCTATGTACAGGTTCCTCATGAATACAATTAAGTGTTCTGGAATTCTGATTCTTTTCAATGTCATCAATAATTCATTATGATCCATACAATCAAATGCTTTGGCATACTCAATAAAACATAAGTAAACATCTTT
>NW_006921658.1:2292271-2309042 GCF_000298275.1 Orycteropus afer afer
CTTTCCTGTCTTTTTAATGACCTTTTGCTTTCTTCATGGATGATGTTCTTGATGTCATCCCATAATTCTTCTGGTTTTTGGTCACTGGTGTTCAATCCATCAAATCTATTCTTTAGATGGTCTTTAAATTCAGGAAGGCCACAATCAAGGTCATATTTTGGGTCTCATGGTCTTTTAAAATTAAAAGTCTTCAGCTTCAAATTGAAATTGCAGATGGGCAGTTGACATTCTGTTCCACAGAAGCTCCACTGAAACCTGCCCACCATGGGTAACCCTCTGGCATTTGAAACACCAGTGGCATAGCCTACAGCCTTACAGCAACACCCAAGCCACCACAATATGACAAACTGACATAGAAGTTTGTCTACTTTGTTTCCAGGGAAGGTAAGGGAGAGTGCCTAAGGCATTTGACTACTAACCAGAAGGCTGGACATTCAAACTCACTAGCCACTCCTCGAAGGAAGGTTGGGCAATCTATTTCTGTAATGATACCACTTCAGAAACCCAAGGGGGGGTCGCTATGAGTCAGATCCAACTCAATGACAGTGAGTTGTTTTTTTTTCTTTTTGGTAGAGAGTAGATATGTTTAACTTGAATGAAGGGAGGCAATATACAATAAGCAGGAGGACAGCACAATAAGGCAAAGGAAGACACTAGGAAGAGGGTACACAGAGTTAAAGGCAACAAACATAAACACTATTACATACACAATCTTGCAATAACAGTAATAACAATAGTCTACAAGTGGATACAAAGATATGCAAGCTGAACAGACGTGGGAAGGCAAATGGGACTACATTCATGAGTATATGTAGGTTTGGCTGTGGATATTTCTACTTATGTATTTATATATGCCACAAATATATCCATGTATAAACTACAGCATACAAGAGGCAAAGGTATGAAAACTTCTTAGCCATAATCAAACACCTTGAGTGAATGAGTCACTGGACTTGGGAATTTAGAACCACACTCTCCAGAGACATCAACATCAATTGGCTTAACATAACCCACAAAGTCATCCTACATCCTGTTTTGGTGAATATAGTGGCAGGGATCTTAAAAGTTTTCAAGCAACCATCTAAGATGCAACTATTGGTCTTTCCTCACCCAGAGCAAAGAAGAGTGAAGAAAACCAAAGATGCAAGGAAGTAATTAGTCACAAGGACTAATGGACCACATGAATCTCAGTCTCCACTATCCTGAGACCAGAAGAACTAGATGGTGTCCTGCTATAGCTACAGACTGCTCTGATTGGGATCCCAATAGAAGATTTCAGATTTCTTTTTAAGCAGTAAATTCTTTTTTTAAGTTTTACAATTTAGGGAGATAAAACATTAACAATGTTACTCTTCTTGTTGTTATTGTATGCCATCAAGTTGGACCTGACTCATAGTGACCCTTCCTTGGGTTTCAGAGGCGGTATCACTACAGAAGTAGATTGCCCAAAGTTCCTTCTGAGGAGTGGCTGGTGGGTTTGAACCAGCAGCCTTCTGGTTAGCAGTCAAGTGCCTTAAGCACTATACTGCCAGAGCTCCCATGTTACTCTTAATATCTGTTAAATTACGAGAATAAGAATGGCCAAAAGTGCTATAAACTCCCAAATACATCAATGAATACACATGTAATTTTTATCAATAACATCTATGTGTTTATGACATATACAGAGAAAATTTAGTAGATAATTGATAATTGCCTGCTGCCTATTCTTTTTTCCCCAGAAGCGCATGGCTAGGAAAAATAGTCTGGATCATACATTTTTGAACTTAGATTCAATCTAGCATTTTGACATATACTACCTTGAATTACTCTAGAGTTATTTTATTAGGAATTTAACACCACAGAGTAGGTTTCAGTAATTACTTAAGGAATTGAATTAGAAAATTCAGCTCCATTCAGAATATTCCTTGAGTTCCAGTTTACCTTTCTAGTTTCTTACACTTTGTGTCATTTTTTTTTCAATAAAAATAGTATTAGTTATTTAGACCTTAACATGGGAGCTCTGGTGGCGTAATGCCTAAGGCATTTGACTGCTAGCCAGAAGGCTGGCAATTCAAACCCACCAGCTGCTCCTCAGAAGGAAGGTTGGGTAATCTACTTCCATAGTGATATCGCCTCAGAAACCCAACGAGGGGTCTCTATGAGTCGGATCTCACTTGATGGCAGTGGATGGGAGCCCTTAACTTATAAAGCCTTTAAGGAGCTCTAGTGGCATAGTCCCTAAGGCATTCGACTGCTAACCAGAAGATTGATGGTTCATACCCATCAGCCACTCCATGGAAGGAAGATTGGGCAGTCTACTTCCATAAAGATTTACCACCTCAGAAACCCAAAGGGGTTCGCTATAAGTTGAAATGGCAGTGAGGTTTTATGTTTTTGTGTTTTTTGTTTGAGCCATTAATAATTGCTATTGTACCAAAAAAAAAAAAAAAAGCAGTGCCTAAATAGGGGATGGGAGCTCTGGTAGCAGGTTCAAACCCACCAGCCACTCCTCGGAAGGAAGATGAGGCAATCTACTTCCGTAGTGATACTGCCTCGGAAACCCAAGGAGGGGTCTCTATGAGTCGAGTCCGACTCAATGGCACATAACAACAACAACAAATATAGGGGATAGTGACTGAATGAATATTTGATTGGTATTTTATATTGGGTGATGGTTTGTATATAGAAAAGTGTGTTGTTTCCTACTTATCATCCATCTCTTCTTCTGATAAAAGCTTCTGGTTCAGGTGGTCTCTCTCCATTCCTGCATAGGGTGAGGGAAAAGATAAACCCACTAACATACCTCATCTCTTTCAGCAACAGTCATTTGATTCAGGTACTAGCACCTGATGCACATAATTCCAGTAAGCTTGAATATTGGGTTGCAACAATTGGGGACAAAGAATTGTCTTTTCTTCTGGCTTGAGGGTGGAGGGATATAAGCCTTGAGCTGTGAAGCACTACCTTGAGGATAAAAAAAGAAAAAAAAAAAAAAAAACTCACTGCCATCAAGTTGATTCCAACTCACAGTGACCCCCTTTGGGTTTCTGAGTCGGTAAATCTTTATGGAAGTAGACTGCCCAGCCTTCCTTCTGAGGAGTGGCTGGTGAGTTTGAACTGCCAACCTCTGGTTAGCAGTCAAATGCCTTAGGCACTATGTCACCAGAGCTCCTTGTGACAACTGAAGTGTCACACATTTTCAGAAGTTTCCCTAGAGGGCAGTATTACGCGTGATTAAGAACCACTAAACTCGGGCAGGGAGGCAAAGAGACCAGGACCAGAGAACTGAGGATTTAGAGTTGCTGGACATGTACCACAGAAAAGACAATGTCAGAAGCCCAGATCAGGAAAAAAAAAAAACAGAAAGAAAGCTGTTCCAGAAGGCAGAACCAAGTGGTATCTATAATCGAAAGGTCAAAGGCAAGTGAAAGAGTCAGTGAACTAAAAAGAGCAGGTTGAGTAGAAAGCAATGCTATAAAATAACAAATTATCAAGGACTAATACAGGGGAGAAAAAAAAAAAAAGTTTGTGGTCACCTGAAGTCAGAAGTAAAATAAAACAAGCTAAAAGTAAGATAGTGCTTCAGTCAGCTCAAAAGGTGGGACATTCTTCAAACAATTGACCTTCCTCTTCAACAAGGCAAGATCATTAAAAGATAGGGTAAGGATTGCTCTAGATTAGAAGAGACCTAAGAAACAAAACAACCAAATGAATTGTGTGGACCTTGGTTAGATCTTGATTTGAACAAATTATTTGTGAAAGATGTTTTGGGGACAATTGGGAAAATCTGAATATAGATTGAATCTTAGATGATATTTAAAAATTGTCAATTTTGTTTAGTATAGTTCTACAGAAAAATGTTCATGTTTATGAAAGGTGTATACTTAAACATTCAGAGCTGAACTCTAAAATACTTCAGCACAAAGTACAAGATGAAGCAAATATGGCAGAATAATCATTGTTAAAATGAGGATACTGGCTGGAGGTTCAATTTAGCATTTTGATAAATATTCTTTAACAGCTTTTAATTATTTTATTAAAATATTTCTGGTTATGTGGATTTTCACTACCCTATTCTCTCTTCTTTATGCAGAAAATATCTCATAATAAAAAATCTAATTAAGAAAAAGAACTAGAACTTAATCAGTTTATTGAAGAAAGGATATATCTTCTTCCCATAATTTTCTTTTCTTGTTGTATATAAATATTCAGTGTTGATACTTGAAAAATAAATTAACCAATTTCTGTTTTTTAAAATAAATGAATGAATAACTTTATGCCTCTCCCATCCTTTTCTACTTTCTCTTCTAAGGCCAAAGAAAATCTAGAGAAAGAACTTAGCCATCATGTTAAGAGCATTTACTCTGGAGCCAAATTGTGGGCAAACTGCTTAACATCTCTGTTCCTCGATGTTTTCTTCAATAATATAGGGATCATGATAATAATTACCTCATAATTATAATTATCTTTTATGTTACTGAGGGATCTCTGGTGGCATAGTGCCTAAGGCACTTGACTGCTAACCAGAAGGCTGGTGGTTCAAACCCACCAGCCACGCCTCTGAAGGGAGATTGGGCAATCTACTTCCGTAGTAATACCACCTCAGAAACCCAAAGAGAGGTTCACTATGAGTCGGATCCCACTCCACAACAGTGAGTGTGGTTTGGTTTTGGCTAGCATAATACCTAACCAGAATCAAAACCAAACCACACTCGCTGCCGTCAAGTAGGAAGCGACTCATAGCGACCCCTCCTTGGGTTTCCGAGGTGGTATCACTATGGAAGTACATTGCCCAACCTTCCTTCCCAGGAGTGGCTGGTGGGTTTGAACTGCCAGCCTTCTGGTAAGCAGTCACATGCCTTAGGCACCACCTGCCACCAGAGCTCCTAATATAGGTACTCAAAATTCAAGGAATGGATAGATGGGTAGATGGATATGAAAGCTTCCAACTTGGGAAACTCTTTTAATGTTTTAAAACTATGTTTTAAATGCTGTAAACTCTAGCTAACAAATGCTTACACCCAGTCTTTGCTTAATTAAATCTTCTCCAAACTCTTCAACCTTCTTAAATATTATTAATTTTAATTCTGGCATCATGTTCTCAGTTCTCACTGCTCAATTTGTAATTTCATAGGTCTCTGAGTATCATTACCCATATGAATATATATGATGTCACAATCAGTTGCTTAGTTGTCTTCTGGACACTCGATCATAAATTCTTCAATATACTTCCCTAAACCCACTGCCATCGGGTGGATTCCTACTCATACTTATCCCCCAGTAAGGTTTCTGAGGCTGTAAATCTTGATGGAAGTAGAATGCCTCATCTTCCCACAGAGCAGCTGGTGGGTTTGAACTGCCTGCTTTCTGGTTAGCAACCAAATGCCTTACCCATTCACCACCAGAGCTCTTCTCAATATTATTACTCATATTAAAATGTTTTTGTTGAAGACTAACATACAGAAAGTGTGCAAATTATAATGTAGAGCTTGGTGAATTTTCACAAAGTAAACAAAATCCATATTAAAATATATATATATACAGATTAAGAAATAAATCTTAATAGCACTCTCCGGAACTCATTTTTGATCCTCAGTGACTAGCACATTATCTCACACACTCACTCTCACACACACACACACACACACACACACGTGTTTACAGAACGACTGCTTAAATAAATGATTCAGATGATCCAGAGAAGGAACAAAGAGAGAGTAGTACAATTAAGAAATTAATGTGTTACAGGAAACAACAACAAAAAAAAACTTCAAGAAAGAGGAAGAAATCAACAGTGCCAAAAACTAATGGAAGGTTAAAAAAATGAGACAGCAATTGATGATTGCTAATCCCAAAGAAAAAAAAATTCAATAGAGAGATGAAGGAGAAAGCCCGAATGTGGGGAGTTGAGGCATGAGTGGATAAGGAAACAGCGATAGTGGATGTGATTTTGGTGATGAAAGGAGCAAAGAGATCATAGCTCAGGATGTTGATAGACACCCCCCTCCCTACCATGGAGTCAATTCCAACTCATCGTGACCCCTCCTTGGGTATCTCTACAAAAGTAGATTGCCCAACCTTCCTTCTGAGGAGTGGCTGGTGGGTTTGAACCACCAGCCTTCTGATTAGCAGTCAAGTGCCTTAGGCACTACACTACCAGAGCTAGGGAAGTATTTTAAGCAAATGAAGTCAGCATAGCACTGTGACTGACAGCAAGAATCTTGGAGTCAGACTTCTTTGGTTCAAATCTTCACATGGCCACATGCTTTGGGCATGTTACTTCACTTCCCTGTGTTTCATTCAGTCCTTGTTTGTAATATAAAGTTCCTAATACTTCCCATAAAGGGTTGTAAGAATTAACCAAGACTCTGCATAAAAAATACTGAAATAGTAAACGCTCAACATTTTTTTCTAGAAAAATCCCTGTTAGCAGATAGGCATTTGGAAAAAAAGGAGAAGAAGTAAGAGAGAAGGAATATAAAAGGGAGACTGATTCAGCAGAAAGAACAGTGAACCAGAATCGTGGAGATATATATATAGTCTAGTCTCAGCTTTGCCATTCACTAGTAATCCAGTACATGTCTCTGAATCTCAGCTATAAAAATGGGGTCAGCCAATGGGCCTATAAGTTCATGTGAATGATCAGAATTCCCAGGTGTATAGTAGAGCTGACAAGGGGCAAGGTTATGGTCATTACTTGGTCACAGCCAGCTACCCAGAGGGACCGAGTAGGTGATCCTGTGGGCTTGGGACCATAGTCTCAGGGGACATCAAGCTCAATTGGCATAACATACTATACAAAACATTGTTCCACCTACTACTTTGGCGAGTAGCGACTGGGACCTTAAAAGCTAGGAAGCTGCCATCTAGATGCAACAACAGGTCTCTCCTCATCAAGAAGAAAGAAGAAAACCAAAATTAATGGAAACAATCAGTCCTAGCGACTGGTACACCATCCGATCTGCAACCTATACAACTATGAGACCAGAAGAACTAGATGGTGCCCAGCTACCACTGCCATCCACTTGGAAGAGATGTAGGAGATCCTACATAGGGGGGGAGAGCAATGTGGTACAAAACTCAAAATCGTTTGGAGGCAAAAAAAAAAAAAGAAGGTGGGGACCAGGTTTGCTGGTCCAATGGAGCCTGGTGTAACCACTGAGACTGTGGCCCCTAGTTGCCCTTCAGGTCTGGAATTGAACCCACACCTGTGGTTTCCAGCCAAACAAAGTACAGGCATGTGAGTTGAACATTTACCTCAAGTAGACACGCACCCTGGAGAGAACAATCATGGGAGAAGGAAGGGCTGCTTGTGCACAGGGAGATAGCTCAGGGTGCAGAAGAGTATGAAGGGATGGACACTGGGAGGAGGTAGCTGTGGGGAGGAAGTGGGAGGGGAGCTGCTGCATTGTAAATTTTGGTCAATGACATGAGACAAAGTATATGTGAACTGCTGTATGAAAAGTGAATTTACTCTGTAAATCTTCACCCAAATCCTAAAAAAAAAAAAAAAAAGGGGTCAGCATAAGCTATGCCATAAGAATGTTGTACCATAAAATGAGACAACATGTGTGTGTGAGAACTTGGTAAACTGTAAAACTCCATATACATTGCTATGGATTGATTCCTGTCTCCCCAAAATATGTGATGTAAATCCTAATCACTGCATCTATGGTTATAACTCCATTTGGGAATGGGTTTTCTTTGTTATGTTAATGAATCAGTATTAGTAGGTATGTTTTAAATCACTCTCTTCAGAGATCTAAAAGAGCAGATTAAGCAAGCATTTGATGGGGAAAGATAGATAACATACCACACAAATATCACCAACGGACCAAGGAACAGAAGCTGAAAAGAGAGAAAGACCTTCCACCAGAGCCCACAAAGGAAGAAAACCTTCTTCTAGGGCCAGCACCCTCAGTTCAGATTTCTAGCCTCCTAAAACAGAAAATAAATTTCTGCTTTTTAAAGCCACCCACTTGGGGTATTTCTGTTAGAGCAGCACTAAATAACTAAGACAATCTGGCAGTTGTTTTACTGACATATACGGATAGTAAAGAAAGGAGTCTGGGCACAGCTTATTAAAGGAGCTGAACTAATCAACTCATAATGAAAGTATGAAAATGAGGACTAAATAGAGATGGTTTATGGGACAATGAAGAGAGCCTTCATATCTCTTCTGGTTACCTAGCACTGCTCTGACAAGAATATACCACAAATGGGATGGCCTTAACAAACAAGTTTATTCTTACGACTTGGAGGCTTTAAGTGCAAGTTTGAAGTGCCAGGCTCTAGGGGCTGGGTGAAAGCCCCTCAACCTTGGGGTCCAGCTCTCTGCCTCCTGCTCCCAGCTCACTGGAGCTAGAGGCATTTCTTCACTCAGACAGCTGCTGGCTGCTGAGGCTGAGAAGCCCCAAGGTTGACAAGTAAAAAGGCACAGTCCCGATATTACCAAACCACACACTAGGCCGTTAACTTAAATCCATTGTAAGTCCCAAGGTCGGCAGAGCATAGCAGGCTGCTCAACAACATGGCTACATGCAGGGTCCAAGAGTGCCAAAGGCTAGAGACCATTCCCAAAGTGGCTTCTTATATATGGGAAGAAGACCACATACCCAAAGCAGCAACTCAGCTGCTTGTGGTAGAGCCCACCATGAAGCTGGTTGCCAGTCTCATCATAGGGAATAACTACCACCACCTGCCCTGGCAGCCACTCAACCAGGCCCAGCCAAGTTGACACAAAAACATAACCACCACAATATCAATGACAAAAGAAAACCGAGAAGAGCAAAGCCCATGCCTGAATCCAAGAGACATAGCTACTGTTGTTGATACTTCACTATAGGTATAGTTTGGAACTGAAATAGGAACCCTGAGCCCAGAAAGGAAGCCACAGAGTGTCTCAATATTCCCAGTGAAGACAGAGGGTGAAAAATACAAAGGGGATGTGAAACAAAGTTAATTAACTGTGAAAGAAAAGACAGCAAGATGCTGGGAAAAGCTCTGGCCCCCAAAATGCTTGCAAAGGCCATATTTAAGGTTCTTTTAACAAGGAAACACATGCAAGGCCTTGTCCTATGGCTTACTTAATATCTTCAACAGTCGTACATGGAGTCTATGTTAATGAAGGCTGTAAAAGAATACCACAGAAAGAAAGTTTGTGAGTTACAGAGAAAATATTTCTTCAAAGAAAAAATGTCCTGCTTGTTCTTGTTAGGTACCATTGAGTCAATTTACCGCCTCAGAAAACCCAAAGGGGGTCACCATGAGTTGGAATTGACTCGATGGAAGTGAATTTTAAAGTTGGCCACTGCTTTGTCTACACATTTCATTTGATCTTTAAAGTAAATGTAATAAATAGGAAACTATTACTATCCCCACTTTACTGATTAGAAAACTGAAGCCGATATAGGATAAATGACAGTAGCCACGATCAGAGACAGTGTCCAAACTCAGGTCTCCAGGCTCTGGGTCTTGAGCCCAGTGCGGTTTAGGTGATTGCAAACAAGGACATTTCCAATACTGTAGGCATCCCTTTCCCACTGCTGACTTTTGGTTAAAGGTTGACCTTGAACTGAACTAGGTTTTCAACTGGATGATACCACTTTGAATTTTCCAAAAGTTATCTCACACTTTTTACCTCTATAATCTGATTTCTATGACCAGGGAAAATTCCATTGCATTTACTTATCTTTACAATGTAGTCGATTAGCCCCTCCCAAGGGCAATATTCCATAATTATCTAAAATCTATAGATGAAAGAAACTATGTAAACTGCCACTCCAATTTGTTTGTTTTTGGTGCCCTCTTGATTTGAATCCCTTAGCTTCCTGGATAAAATACCCATAGTATTCAGCTCCAAACTGTACTTTTAACACTTTCTGAGAATTGTAGCCTACCTAATTACTTTTTTTTTCCTCCTTAAATAAACTGAATATTCGTCAGGTGCTTCAACAATGTTCCTAGGAACTATGAATGTTTACTAATCCAAATTGATAACGTCTTCCAATTAGGTTGTAATTTTTTCCTATTGAGATACTAAATATGCGTAAAATTAAAGAACACCAAGTAGAACTGAGTATTTTCAAAACATAATTAAGGCTGTAACTGTTCATTCCTGCCACTAGAGGGGACTAGACGCTCAGAAACATCTCTCTCTCTCACTGTAGTTGAGTCCATTCAGGTTCATAGCAACCCTTCCTTGGGTTTCCCAGGAGGTATTTCTATGGAAGTCCAGTCTTCTTTCCCAGGAGTGGCTGAGGGGTTTGAACCACCAGACTTCTGGTTAGCAGTCAAATGCCTTAGGCACTACACTCACCAGATGCATAAGCTTACCAAAAACCCTAGTTTTCATGTTGCAACACAATTCAAATTAGAAGTATTAAATAGTGTAAAGATTATAGTGTCAAAATATTTAGAAAACTATCTTGCTGTCATTTGCTTCTTTTCCACTAAATGTTTTAAAACTGATTTTTAAACATTGTCCCTAAATCTTTTAAACTCTTTCAAAAAAGTGAAAAATTAATAGAATTGTCAAAACTTGTTGCAATTTTACATTAAAGATTATCATTTAACCAAATAAATTATCTCACTTTATTAAGAGTAGAGATTTGTGCTCAGTAATTTTTTTTTAATAACATGGTTCTGATGCATCCTTTCTTGTTCCAGTAATTATTTAGTCAAAATTTAAGAAAATTTTTTTTAGTTGGATAATAAATTGAATTCCAACCAAACTGATCCTTCCACCAAAACCCAGTACCACAGACAATTTTGACCCATAGCAACCATATAGAACAGAGTAAAACTACCCCACAGGGATTTTCTGAAGCAGATCTTCTCAGCTTTCTCCCGCTGAGCTGCTAGTGGGGTTCAAACCTTTTAGTTAGCAGCCTCCTGCCTTAGTCACTGCACCACCAGAGCTCCTTGACTAGCCCTTACAAGTTTATATTTTCAATCTTTCAAGTCATTGTCAATTAGAGCATCTTGGAAAAAGTCACACACATGTTGGAATTCTCCCTACCCTTAAAACATTTCACCTGAAATGTCCTTCCCCTAGAGTCCAGGAAACTCATGGCCCAAGTCAAATGTCACTCAGCACACAGAAAGTTATCATTTCATTCTTTCTTCTTTGCTTCTCTGTGCTCCTACAGCACTTAGTTTATGTAATGCAATTAAATGAAGTACCTACTATGTGCCATGTCCCAGCAGTTCAATTATTTGAGCAACCAGGAGCTCTGGTGGCATAGTCCCTAAGGCATTTGACTGTTAACCAGAAAGCTGGTGGTTCAAACCCTCTAGCCACTCCTCGGAAGGGAGACAGGGCAATATACTTCTGCAGTGATACTGCCTCAGAAACCCAAGGGGGGTCACTATGAGTCAGATCCAACTCGACAGTACTGAGTTTTTGTTGTTGTTGTTGTTTGAAGGCACATAACAACAAACAACATGGCTAATAGAGTGAGTGACTGTCTTGAGATAAAAATACAACTGCATGCAAAAATTGTGTATAGTTAACCAAAAAAGAATAGCAGAAGAAGCATTAAGTATTTGTTGTTGTGTTGTTGTTCTTTGCCGTCGAGTCAGACAGGACTCATAGCGACCCCTCCTTGGGTTTCTTAGGAGGTATCACTATGAAAGTAGATTGCCCAACCTTCCTTCCCAGGAGTGGCTGGTGAGTTTGAACCGCCAGCCTTCTGGTTAGCAATCAAGTGCCTTAGGCACTACACTACTAGAGCTCCATTAAGTATTTATTAGTGAAATAAATATATCCAAACACTGTCTTTACACTCAGCTTGGAAGAGAACTTTATTTTTATTTATTGAGCACCAACTCAGAACACTGTATAGTATTAGCACCTTGGGGAAGCATACAACATATTTTAGTCCCTAGCTCAAGATATTTCATGCATATTGGGATATATGTATATATATAAATGTTACAAAAGCAACATTTAAATGTAATTACTTTTACTACAAAGAAAATGCATAAGTGTTCAGGAGAAAAAAGACTAATTGCATAGAAGAGGCACATAACAAACATACCTAAAGCACTTTTGATTTAATACATCAGAAAATAAGAAGTCTATTCAGTCTAAAATAGGAAGCACAACTTTAAGAAAATGGAATTTGAAACAGATTTTCCTCTCAACTCTAGGTAGAATAAACTGGAATTGGGGTGGGAGGCAACTAAGCAGTCAGATCTTGAGTTTTGGCATGGAGGGCAAAGGGACAGGAGACCTGGTGGGAGACCTACAACCTACAACCTGCCATCTTTACTTAACTTCATCAGATCTCAATTTTTTCATTTAAAAAAAAATGAATTAAGTGATCGCGAAGGATCCTTCCAGCCCATCATGCTGTGATTTTTATGGTGTCCACTACTGGAAAGGAGAAGGTGCATCTAAAAAGGCATCATGGTCCAGGAATCAATAGGAACTTAGTTAAAATTTGAGTATGGAAAAGATAAAGGAAGGAGAAAAAATACATCGTGGATATAGAAACACATTTAAAAGCAAAATCCACTACAATCTAAGGACCCGTAATAATCATTACTAATTAAATATGATTCCAAGTCTAAATGGCCTGAGAATAGAGTGAGGCCACTGAAGTGAATCAAAACCAGAGAAGTTTCAAGCAAGAGAGAAAAAGGATTTTCTTTTCAGATGCTAAATTGACTGACCCCCTACTTCGACACTGCATTGAGATGGATTCTTACCACCCAGGAACAGACTTCAGGGAATTCTCTTATTTTTATGCAACTTTAGGCTTTATCCTTATTGTCTAAAAAACTTCCTAGGAAGGTAATGCAAATAGCTATTCAAATTTGGTTAATTACATTTTGCTGTCTTGTATAGTCTGTTCTGACAGCTAGTAGATGTGATTCATAGTATTATTTTCTGAAAACCAAAAATAGAAAAAAAAAATATTGAGACTAAAACATACAGAGGCTTTAATTTTAAATTCTAAATAGACTACAAATAGGAAAAAACTTATTTTTCTAACTTAATGTTAAAGCATATCGGTAAATTAGAACTATTCATCTCAAACAATATATCTTCAGAAAGACTGTTGTTGTTGTTGTTATGTGCCGTGGAGTCGGACACGACTCACAACGACCCCTCCTTATGTTTGCGAGGCGGTGTCACTACCGAAGTAGAGCTCCCAAAGTGGAGGATTAGAACCCGAAAATTGTGGAGTTTTCTAAACTTCTGTTTTGGGTGGTTGTTGTTTTTCCACAGACACCACTTCTCAATCCATACACTTAATGATGAGATGATTATAGACACAAAAAATAAGATTCACTCTAAAATGTAGCAGAACAGCCAAAGTGCAAAGTGTAAATCACCACCATCAAGTCAACTCCAACTCATAGCTATCCTATAGGACAGAGTAGAAGTGCGCCATAGAATTTCCAAGGCTGTAAATCTTTAGGGAACAAGACTGCCACATCTTTCTCAGGCAGAACAGCTGGTAGGTTTGAACCGCCAGCATTTCATTAGCAGCCAAGAGCTTAACGATGGCGCCCTGGAACAGATCACAGGGCCTTTCCATGAAAGGGTTCAAGTCATCAACCTTTATGTTAAGTGTCGAGTACATACACTCTGTCACCTGGGGAAATTTATGTTACCCTAAACTCATTGCCTTGGAGTGGATTCTGACTCAGCGACCCCCATTGGGTTTCCGAGGCAATATAGCTTTATACAAGTAGATTGCCCAGTCTTACTTCTGTGGAGTGGCTGGTGGGTTTGAAACACCAACCTTCTGGTTATCAATCAGTCACATTACCCTAAAAGTGGTCAAATTAACCCATTTTCCAATGATTACATATAAGAGGTAGATTTCTCAACAAAACGTAGTCCATTTTCCAACAGAAAGAAATAGAGATTTTTACCTTTCACACACATTTAGTATAGTTAAAAAACTACACACAATGTATGGCTTTCTTTTTATTTTTTAAATTATGCATTTTAAAAAAGGAGGACATACATTAAAATGTTCATAATGATAAGTATTTTTCATTTTACTTATCTGTTTTTAAAATTTGTCTACAAATAAAAGGCTTAAATTTTTTCTTAATTAATAAATTAAAATAATTCAGGATTCAAAACATATAAAAGCCACCCTCATCCCTCTGCCAGCTCTTTTCCAAGGGCAACAAATCATATGAGCTCCTTAGTTATCCTACAAGAATATAGTCTATATATTGTTAAGAAAATACACAGACACTGCTTTTCTATGATACAAACCACAATGCCTTTAGCTCAGAGGCAGCTAGGCAGCCAGAAGCCATGCCTACATTCCTGATTCAATCAAGGGCTATCCAAGCTCCCCAGAAGGAAGGTCCTTTGTTGAAAGGGTTGAAGGATCTTTCCACCCTGAATATATTCTCTACTCAGAGTCCTTAAGGACTGGATTGTATTTTCTTCTTTTGTTGAAAACTATCCAGAAATGTAGTGACTATTTTAACAACTTGTTTCTATTAAAGAAGGCAATGTCGCATAACAGTAATATAGAAAGTTAGGAACATGATGGTTAGGAAATAATAATAAAACAATTATCTTACATAGGAACTCTGGTGGCACAGTGTCTAAGGCATCTGACTGCTAACCAGAAGACTGGTGGTTCAAATCCACCAGCCACTCCTTGGAAGGAAGACTGGGCAATCTACTTCCAGAGATACCTCCTGGGAAAGCCAAGGACGGGTTGCTGTGAGTCATAGTTGACTCAACAGCAGTGAGTTTGTTTTTTTGTTTTAAAAAAATGGCAAGGTTAGTAAGGTCGAAAACCAAGTGAAGGTGGAAAAAATAAGGCTAATTTACTTCTTATTGTCATTTACCTGAAATACTACCCGATCTTTTTGCATCACAACATCTTCACTTTTTGTCTTATTTTATTGATTTACTATGGCCACCCAGTCCCACAAACTCCACTGCAACTCTCTTTTCAGATTTCTTCCACCCTCTCTCCAAATTAAGCTCAGTATGCAGTTAAAGGCAAGGATGCTCTTTATATTTCTTATACCGTCTGACACACCGCATGAAAATGCTGCCATTGACTGAGCTATAGAATATAGATGTTGACAAATATATATATTAAGGAGAACTTTCAGAATCTGTTTATTTTCTGTAAATTGCAAGTAAATTCCTCTCCTCACTCTCAGCACTTTATAATTTTACGAAGGCTGGTGCTTAATTGGTGCGTTTCCAACAAAACTTACTACAAGGTTAACCACTTAATCAGCTGCTGTGGATTCCAACTCAGGGAGGCCTTAGCAGAACAGTGCTGCATAGGATTTTCATTGGCTGCTTTTTTCACAAGTAGATCAGGAGGCCTTTCTCTTGAAGGGCCTCTGGATGGGCTCATTAAACGTTTGCACCACCTAGGGACTCCTTTTTTTTTAATCCCCACGTAATGATTTATTCAATGTCAGTACCTAAGAGTTTAAGGTAAAAAGTTAAAAGTCTTCCTCTGTCCTCCTATGTTTCTATTTCTAAGGGCAATCACTATTATGTTAGAATTTATCACTCAATTCTGTATTTCATCCCCCAGATAGCCACTCCTGGCATTTTCTTTACACAGCCAGGAAAAAGATGGCACTTCTCACGTCTCTCTCTTCCCTTTCCATAACGTTTTCATGGGCAGATTTAGGAAAAAAACTACAAATTCAATACATACAACAGCTGGGAAATAATATGAAAGAGTGACAGGGTCTTGAGACTGAGGAACTGGGAGTCTATAGGCAGCAGCCAAAAGAAAGAGGTTCCAGCCAAGGACTGACAAGCAGGAAATCAGGATCTGTGGTCATGTTTTCTATTTTTTTTTTTTTTTTCTAGGTATTAACTGTTAATGTACTTGGCTGCTCACCAAGAGGTTAGAGGTTTGAGTCTATCCAGGGGCATTTCAGTAGAAAGTCCAGGCAACCTACTTCCAAAAATTCAGCCATTCACAACCCTGTGGAGCACAGTTCTGCTATGACACACATGGGGTCACCATGACTTGGAACTGACTCAAGGACAACTAGTAACTGGTAAGAATTTAGAACTTTAGATGAAGTCTTTTAACCATGGATAACAAATGTTTTGAACATAATGCGGTCTAAAAAAAATGCAAATAACAAAATTTGGATCTGATTCAGCCTACAAGTTGCCAGTTAGCTACCTCTCCCAACTTGATGTGATTTTTTTTTAAGATGGACTATAGAAATTTAGAAATGGAAATGACTTTTTCATCAGGTGCAAACACTTTATTTTATGACAAAATAAAATTAGGCCCAGAGAGGCACTATGACTTCAGTGCAAATAAATCAATATTGATTGGAGGCTATTTACTGTGCCAGGCAGAAGACAAGGGATGGCCCTGACCTCAAGCTGCTAGTGGAAAAGAAAACTTGTGGATATTTGGAAGGCAATACTTCCCAGAAATAATAGAAGACTAGACAAGGTACAGAGATAGAACAAAGAAGGAACTAGTCAAATGTCTGATATAGTTAATGCTGGTTATCACATCCCAGCCCCAAGTTCTTCATGCTATATACTATATTGCCCAGTGGTCCCCAAAACCAGCTGCAACCACTCCCTCCAAGAGCATCAATGTAAAATGCAACCAAGCTTGCAAATGGGAAGGGAAACTGCTGGCATTTGTATATCATATCCCAGTGTCATGCTCCTGGGTGGCACAAACCACTAACTGCATGACTGCTAACAGAAAGGCTGGAAAAGGTGAACAGTTTGAACACACCTAGAGGTGCCTTGGAAGGTCTGGTGATCTATGTTTGAAAGGTCACAGCCTTG
>NW_006921658.1:2309142-2324031 GCF_000298275.1 Orycteropus afer afer
TACCATGTATATAAGGTAATATGTGAAAACTCGAATACTTGGCTCTTAACTTAAAAAAATAGGGCTGTGCACTTAGCAGAACACAGGAATCATTAAACTGAGATCTAGTCCTGGTTCAGTCATTAACTAGGTGAAGGACAAGGCAAATATGTAAACCAATGGGGTTAGACTAGAAGGCGACTTCAGTTGCTACCAGGTTTGTGATTCTAGGACTTTTTATGACAGACTTCCTTGAAGTTCAAAGAAGGAAGATATCTTTGTGGGAATGGTGGGGGAGGAGAGGGACTTTGTGGAGAAACTATGGATTAGATTAGGCCCTAGAGGATGAGAAAGATTAAGTAGCAGGGGGGAAAGGAAGGATTAAGAAGGGGGAAGGGAAGCAGTTTTAGCGAAAATGTAGAGACAGGAATGTACTCAGAGATATGCAAAGGTGTGGAGGAGTTCAGCCAGATGGCAAAGATCTTATCTCTAAAGTAGGAAGTGATGTCCATCTGCATAAGGAGTCCTGCTGGAGGTGTTAAGGGACTTAAGGAGTGGGTAAAACTGTGGGACATTTCTTATGGGGGATAAGCTGGGGTCTCAACCCGGGAGGTAGCTGCAGTCACCAACCCAGCTTGTATAGACTTTTCCATGGGTTGGTATATTTTACTAAAAGTGCAAAGAAGAGGATGAACTTAGTACTGGTATGTTTTTGCTACCATTCTTGGGCCTTATTACCTAAGGATAAATGACCACTGAAGCCAGGAACTAGATACATATGGCACGATTTATTTTGCTTTTACCAGTACTACCAGCTGTAGAATTGATTCTGACCTCATGTGTGTCACAGTACAACTGTGTTACATTGAGTTTTCAAGGGTTAATTTAAAGTAGATCATCAGGCCTTTTTCTGACTCTGGGTAGAGTAAAATATCCAACCTTTCGGTGGATGCAAACCTCCAACCTTTCATGTAGATCATTAATTAACCTCTGCATTTTTAAGGAGACAAATCAAGGGGGAAAGCCAACCCTTTATTCATTCATCAGCCCTCTGCTGAGCCATTGTTCTTCAATGCCAAAACAGTTTTAGAAACTGATTAGATTGCTAACATTACTCTCTGCCTTTTACCAACTCTTGGACCCCAACAATTTTCCTTGAGGTGTGAATGGGTGCACACACACACAGGTGGTGAGTACTCCACTCATACTGTGGCACAGGGTAAGAAAAAGAATGAGACAGAGAGGCATTTACTCTGCATGTCATTAAATTTTATTCTAGTCCTGGCCTAGAGTACACACTTAGCTTTCCCTTCCCAAGGACACCTCCCTCTTCCCCACCACTAACTGTGACTATGTCATTCCAACCTCTGTCTTTCATTTCACACCAATGCTATTCACTGTAACCTTCCCACAGCCTGCTTCCCCACTATTTTCATATCCCTACCCAAATTTCCTTCCTGTAGCTCTAGCCCCTTTCCTTAAAGCATTTATTGCTTCTCAAAGATTCATGTGGGTGCTTCTGACAGCCTAGAGAGTGAGTCTCCATTCATCTGCTGAGATTTGAAGGATTGTGAAAGCAGGTGGTAGTTGTTGTTGTGAGGTGCTACAGAGTTCCAACTCATAGCTGCCCTTTGTACAACAGAACAAAACACTGCCCGGTCCTGTGCCATCCTCAGAATTGTTGTTATGTCATCATTGCAACTACTGTGTCAAATCCATCTCCTTGAGGGCCTTTCTCTTTTTTGCTGACCTTCTACCTTCTATCTTTTCCAGACAAAGTCTTGCCATCCCTGCTTCTAAAGCAGGTGGTAGGAAAGAGTTTTGGAGACATTTCTCAACTCAGTGATAGGACAGTTGAGATGTGTGTGTGTGTGTGTGTGTGTGTGTATGGTTGAAAGTCAGTGTGTTAAAATTTTTATTCACACCTATGATAACCTCCTACACATCTAAGTATACTTAAATTCAAAAGGTGGTTTTTCTAAGCGAAGAGAGGAATATTTTGAATTTAGCTAGTTTCTGTCCCATGGGCTTTCATTTGTCTTTGTCTTCCTTGATGTGCTCAATCACAAAAACACTGGAGTAATGGTAGCAGGAGTATAAGAGGTAGGGGTGGGGGCATAAGAGGGACCCTGGGGTCTTTCTGTAACTGCTGACTGCTCACATAACTCCTCTTACTTAACTAAGGCTTACTCCTTCAATTGTTGCTTCCTTTAACGGAAAGGGAATATTCTTACAGATAAAATACATTGTAATAAAATTAAGATATACCTTATGGAAACAAATGGATGTTTATTTACTATTTATTTGTTTGGGGTTTTCTCATGCATGGTCATTAAGGGTAATCAAAAAGTTGGTTTGGGGACATTTGTTTTGAGTTTATAGGTCAAATATTACGGAAATAGGAGCTCTGGTAGCATAGTGCCTAAGACACTTGACTGCTAACCAGAAGGCTGGAGGTTCAAACCCACCAGCCACTCCTCGGAAGGACAATGGGGCAATCTACCTCCATAGTGATACTGCCTCGGAAACCCAAGGAGGGGTCACTATGAGTCAGGTCCGACTCCATGGCACATAATAACAACAACTACATTATGGAAATAAGAAAATATCGTGCTTCCTTCAGCTGAAAAGTCCTGGAATAATACCTGATATTTCCTATAATAAATTTCAAAGTCAAGCTACTTGTTACTCAGCACCTTCTACAAACATCATAGCACAGTGTCTGGAAATATTGCTGTGATTGTTGTTCAATCTGGTGACTTCATTCAGTAGCAGACCATCTAACAAGCTCTGCAGGGTCTGACAACTGACTTGGGGAAATTTTGGAGTAAGCAACCCATGCTATTCTATACATTTCTCTGAATGTATCATCTCTTGTCCAAAATACAAAGTTTACTTGGGTCCATAAACAAGTACTCTCCACTAATTTTTTATATCAAAACGCAAGACAACTTGCCACCAGAAACTTGGAATCTTTACCTATATTACTGATAACATGACCATTGACATAATAGATGAGAATAATTCTGAAATGTGCAGAAGTTATAAAATAATTCATGAATGATCAAAGGTGGATAGGATCATGGTCAAATAATGCTTTTATTTTAAAGAACCATCTCTACTTGTAACTACTATTTACTAAATTGATTGTCAGTCATTCTTGCTTCCCATAATTCAAAGTATTTGAAAAGCTTAAGTGTGTTTCAGAATGTCCTCCAACCAAGTTGTTCTCGATTGCCTTGTTTCAGGGAACATAAAACATGCATTTGAGTATCTTGTGTTGATCTGTTCTCAGAACACATCCAGGACAAAATTAATGTTGTGAGAAACTTCAGACTCAACAGCAGCAGGAATTAGAGGAAAGATAAATAAGATCAAGTCAAAATATTGTCTGTGCATGACATTTATGTATTCTTACAGGGTAACCATAGCATAAAGATAAACCAAACTATAAAGTAGGAGATCTAAGGAAATAAGAATTTGTAATTGGGATGCAGTCCCCTCCAGGAACAAAGGACACCAGGTCATTCACTTTCCTAAAAGAAGTATGTTGCCTCGGGTTTGGGTAAGGAAGTCCCCTACATTTCCACAGCAGGGTCAAATCTAACGAGTACAAATTAGATCCACAACTGCTAGAACACTTTGAAATTGATTTCTCATTTGTGCCACCCTTACTTTATAACACCCACAATAGCTATCTTAATTTGCTCCCTAACAATTATTACACAGTAGGAAGGTTTGTCTGAATAGACAAATTTGGTTCAGTTCCAGATTGAGAACTTTGTTTTTCCACCTAGAGTACTCTCATGTAAGTTGGCATGGAACTCAGGAAGAAGTCTTCAATAGACTCTTTTAGTGTTCTATTTCATACAATATTAATCACCACATTTTCCTGATGTACTGCAGATACCGAAATCACTTGAAGGATGCCTTACTAAAATGTGTGCAAGAAAATAGCTTTTATTACATCTCAGTAGCTAATGTAGAACTCATTACATTCCAGGATGTTAGCCAAATATTTTCCTCAATGGAAAAATTATTAAGTTTACAATTGAGAACATCTCAGGAAAGTCTCTAATAGAGTACTATTAACCTATTGAGCTAGGATTATCCAGATAAAATTAGTAGTTATCACACATTTAGAAATCCTTGTCAACCTTTTAGCTTAGGATTAATATTTCACCTTTCCAAACCTAGGATGCTAAAGAGATCGTTAAAATCCGTTGTTCCCACTGTCTTATCACTCACTCACCTTCCCCAACATTTTAAATTCTCAGTATTAAGAGTGCAGCTGAATGCCATTAAGTACAATCAGAAATTAGAGAATCACTACTTAAAAAAATCACTTCTGAACAGAAACGGTTTGCTTAATTGTCAGCGTTTACTACTTTAAATTGGAAAAATAAAACTGTTCCTAAATTTGGTGCTTTCACATAAGATTTTTTTTTCTTTTACCTAACAGAGTCTAGAAGATCAACCCCTCCACCCCCTCCACAAAAGGTATTCATTCAACTAACCAAGTATGCGCATAAGCCACTCATTTCACATGCAAATATTCTATCCATTACCATTTTGCATATTTGAATGTGATTTTTACATTTAAAATCCAGGGACAAAGTTTTAGCGTTCTCAACCTGTGGACTATGGATTAAGATTTTTGTCTCTAATTATTTTCTTCTGGTGCTAATGTGTTTGTTCCTTATTAGTGCCATTTACTGGCCTGGATGTAAACCAGATAAAAAGAAATTCCTTTGGTTTTCTTGATTTCAAAGATACGAAAGAATTTCTCACTTTGAAAATCCCCACAGAGTTGAGTGAAGAATGTATCACCTCAGGTTATTGGTACTCGTCATTATAATCTATGCTGTTAGAAAATTCCTCAGCCTTAAAAGCTCTGGTTGCTTTTTAGTGAATGCAAAGATGATGTCTGATGCTGGGAGTCTTATACCATTAATTGTGATCAAATCCTACAATAATTGAAATTTGTTTTAGAAATTGTGTAAATGTGTGGATACAGTTTATATCCCTAGTTACTGCTTAAAATTTAATACTTGAAGTGGTAGGAGAAAAGTAACAAATACACATCATTTTTTGTCATAAAACATAAATCAAGTAATTTTAATAAGATTCATAAGGCTTTCTATACTGTGAATGATTAAAATTTAACATATATTTTAAACCTATGTGGAAATTATAATCATGAATAAATATGTTTAGATTAATGTGTTAAGTCTTACAAATCTTCAGATGAAAGTAAATACAAATTAATGTGTTATTTAGCATAAAAGTCTAAAAAGCACTTCCTTGGTATCCTTTCAATAAACAAATGATATCATGCCCTTCATTACCCAGAAAATTATGAATGTAAGAGGGGGTCAGTACTCAAATGCATTTTGCACCCCTCAAGCTCTGGTAGCATAGTGCCTAAGGCATTTGACTGCTAACCAGAAGCCTGGAGGTTCAAACCCACCAGCCACTCCTGGGAAGGAAGGTTGGGCAATCTACTTCCTGAAAGATTTACCACCTTGGAAACCCAGTTGCTATGAGTCGGGTCTGACTCCACGGCATATAACAACAACAACACGTTTACTCAGCGACCCCAAAAACTGACATCAAAAAAAAAAAAAACGAACTCACTGCCATCAAGTCCATTCTGACTCATAGCTACCACCTGTGAGTTTCTGAGGCCACAAATCTTTATGGAAGTAGATCACCCAGTCTTCATTCTGCAGAGTGGCTACTGGGTTGAACCTCCTTCTGGTTAACAGTCAAATTCCTTAGGCACTACACCACCAGAGTTCCTTAACAATTGATACAGAATTATATTTTGCATCACATGTAAGAGCTAAAACTGGTGACTGGAATGCAAAAGTTGGAAACAAAGAAGAATCACCGGTAGTTGGAAAATTTGGCCTTGGTGACAGAAATAATGCTGGAACTCGTATGGTAGAATTTTGCAAGACCAAAAACTTATTCATTGCAAACACCTTTTTTCAACAACACAAACGGAGGCTGTACACGTGGACTTCACCAGATGGAACACACAGGAATCAGATTGACTACATCTGTGGCAAGAGGCGGTGGAAAAGCTCAATATCTTCAGCCAAAACCAGGTTGTCAGATGAATCTTGGCTCAAAGCAGGGAATATCAGAAAGATGTTGACTTGTGTTTTATTGACTATGCAAAGGCATTTGATTGTGTGGATCATGACAAATTATGGACAACATTGAGAAGAATGGGAATCCCTGAGCACTTGATTGTACTCATGAGGAATCTGTACCTTGACCAGGAGGCTGTCGTTCGAACAGAACAAGGGGACACTACATGGTTTAAAATCAAGAAGGGAGTGCGTCAGGGTTGTATTCTGTCTCCACACTTATTCAATCTATATGCTGAGCAAATAATCCAAGAAGCTGGACTATATGAAGAAAAACGTGGTATCAGGATTGCAGGAAGAAGCATTAACAACCTGAGATATGCAGACAATACAACTTTGCTTGCTGAAAGTGAGGATGACTTAAGGCACCTACTGATGAAGGTTGAAGAATACAGTCTGCAGTATGGATTACATCTCAACATAAAGAAAACAAAAATCCTCACAACTGGACCAATGAGCAGCATCACAATCAATGGAGAGAAGATTGAGGTTGTCAAGGAATTCACATTGCTTGGTTCTACAATCGATGCCAACGGAAGCAGCAGTCAGGACATTAGACGACGTGTAGCATTGGGAAAGTCAACTGCGAAGGAACTGTTTCAAGTGCTGAGGAGCAAAGATATCTCATTGAAGACTAAGGTGTGCCTGGCACAAGCCATGATATTTCCAATCACCTGGTATGCATGTGAGAGCTGGACAATGAATAAGGAAGACCGAAGAAGAGTTGATGCTTTTGAGTTGTGGTGCTGGCAGAGAATGCTGAAAGTACCATGGACTGCTAAAAGAACTAACAGATCTGTCCTGGAGGAAGTGCAGGCAGAATGCTCCTTGGAAGCAAGAATGGCCAGACTTCGTCTCACCTATTTTGGTCATGTTGTAAGAAGGGACCATTCCCTGGAGAAGGATGTCATGCTTGGTAGGGTGGAGGGTCAACGAAAGAGGGAGAGGCCTTCAAAGAGATGGATTGATACGGTGGCTGCAATGATGGGCTCAAGTATAGCAGGGATTGTGGGGCTGGCGCGGGATCGGGCAGTGTTTCGTTCTGCTGTGCATGGGGTCGCTATGAGTCAGAAATGACTCGACGGCACTTAACAACAACAACAGAAATAATGGGCTCTTTAAATATATTTAGAAAATTGCCCTTAAGATTAAAGTAATTATTCCATTTTCTTAATTCTTGTACATTTAATGATCAGTTCACCATCCCTACTAATTCACTTCTCATCCCAAATATGTGTAATCTTAACTAATAACTTTGGAATACCTTAAGGCCACTATATAATTGAAAATACTACTATGACATTCGTGTATAGGCCAATGCTGAGGCTCCTCTGTCTTCCTAAAGTGGAGGGTGTTGTTGTTATGTGCCATCGAGTCCTGACTGACTCATAGTGACCCCACCTTGGGTTTCCGAGGCAGTATCACTACAGAAGTAGATTGCCCCATCTTCCTTCAGAGGAGTGACTAGTAGGTTTGAACCACCAGCCATCTGGTTAGCAGTCAAGTGCTTTAGGCACTAGGCTACCAGAGGTCCCACGTGGAGGGTAGGAGGACAGAACTAATACTGTATTGCTAAAAACCAAAAACATGATGGTTATGTATGAATTTTTATTTGAACTTTTGTTGCATGTGTGTTGTAACTTAAGTGTAGGATAGGTGGGGGAAAAAAAAAAAAAAAACACTGCAGTGGAGTCCGCTCCAACTCATAGCGACCCTTCCTTGGGTTTTCAAAGCGGTATCACTACAGAAGTAAATTGCCCAACCTTTCTTCTGAGTAGCAGCTGGTGGGTTTGAACCACCAACCTTCTGGTTAGCTGTCAAATGCCTTAGGCACTATGCCACCAGAGCTCCCATGATAGCTTAATACATGTAATAATATTTTTGGAATTAATCAGGGAAGAGGTAAATAACAAAGGGAGGAAAAATCTGAAAATTTGACTCCCTATTTAGGGAGCTCTGGAAGCTCGGAAAGAAGGTTGGGTGATCTAGTTCTGTAGTGATACCTCCTCGGAAACCCCAAGAGGGGTCTCTATGAGTGCCGTCCAACTGCACTGCAATGTGTTTGGTTTTGGTTTTATTTACGAATATAGGTACTCTGGTGGTATAGTGCCCAAGGCATCTAACTGCTAACCAGAAGGCTGGCAGTTCAAACCCACCAGCCACTCCTGGGAAGGAAAGTTGGGCAATCTACTTCCATAGTGATACTGCCTCAGAAACCCAAGGAGGGATCGCTATGAGTTGGATCCTACTTAACAGCAGTGAGTTTGGTTTTTTAATTTATGAATATAATAAAGAAAAAAATATGATAAATGGAATCCAAAGACAAATTTCTGAATAAGAAATGATTTGATCAAATATGACATATTAAGGAGGCTTGAAAATAAATAAGAAATGAAAGAAACAACAGAAAATAACAAAGAATATGAATAGAGATGCACAATGTAGGAAATACAATTGATTAAAAAATAAAAATAAACAACTGCCATCAAGTTGATTCTGACTCATAGAAACCCTTTAGGGCAGAGTAGAACTGCCCCATAGGATTTCCAAGGCTGTAAATCTCTATGGAAACAGATTGCCTCATTGTTCTTGCCAGTGGAACAGATAGTGGGTTCGGACTGCCAACCTTCTGGTTAGCAGCTGAATGCCTTAACCACTGCACCACCGGAAATACTTATAATTAGTCTATAAACATATGTGTAACCTAATGGTAACTTAAGAAATACATATTAAACCAATGAAATGCTATTTTTGACTGTCAGTGGTTGTCTGATTAGCAAAGATAAAAAATAACAATACACTTAATATAGGTAAGCATTTGCTGAAACAGACACTTTGACATTCTACAAGCAGAAATATAACTTTGCTCCATAACTGTAGAGGACAATAGGCAATATATATTAAATTCAAGATGTACATATTCTGACCCAGAAAATCTACTTGTAGGATTTTATCCTAAGGAAATACTACTCATAACATGAGAAACTGGAAAAAAAACCTGAAATATCTCAAAAAGTAGAATTATCTATTAAATGTAATACTCTGTAGCCATTAAGTAAATCTATTTGTGCTATTTTATCCAATAAATAATGTTCAGTGAAAAATATAAGATGAAGAATAATATACATTTCCATGTGTTGGTTTAAGCAATAAACCTCTAAAAAAAGCTGAAAGACTGTATACTAAAATTATCTTTAGGGAATCCAAATGAGAAACCAAACCCCCTCTTGTCAAGGGGATTCCAAAGCATAGTGACCCTAAAGGACAGAGTAGAACGACCCCATATGGTTTCAAAGGCTATAAATCTTTAAGGAAACAGACTGCTGCATCTTTCTCCTGCATAAGCAGCTGGTGGGTTCCAACCACCAACCTTTTGGTTAGCAGCTGGACGCTTTAACCACTGCATCACCAAGGCTCCCCTATTAAATAATTGTATTTTCTTTTAATATATTGCTATAGTGTTAGATGATTTACAAATATACATTATATTGTAACTAGAAAATACATATTTTAAAACAAAAATAGGTATGCAAGTCTGAAAGAAAATATGTAGGTAATAATTAGTGAATGAATAAAGTTAGTTATATATGATTCTAGAATAATGGACTTATCAAAAGTTAGCTGAAGAGAGCTACCTCCACTTTTATGTTTCTGACCCAAATAGAAAGGACAAATTATAGAATACCATTAAAACGGTAAGACTGGGGAAAAAGCCAGTTCCCTAATGGCGGTGTTATTGACCAAGCCAACTACTGAGGTGATATGATTTGTTTTCACAGACTGAGGAAGATTAAAGTTCCACATTCTGCATGCAAAGGATCAGAGTAAACATTTGGATATTGACCTGACTTGGTAGCCCCTGGAGATCTCAGAAGGAGATGTGGAATGAAAATCTGTTGATGGATTTTTGTAATAGAAGTTTGGATTATTTGGCATTTCGTTTCTTGAGATTTATCTTCAGTTTTACTTTGGTTTAAGAAGATACAAAGTTAATCTAATCATGTTACTCCACAATTTGTAAATCTACCATTGTCCAAAGGATTATGCCCAAACTCCTCCTAGTAAAGGTAAACAAGCCCCTTAACTTTCTGGTCCCAACCCACCTTAACCAGCCTTATCTAGTGCTTCACCCATCTCCACACGACACACACACTCACTCAATAGAAAGTTTGATAAGGACACTGGTCCAACACAGCGGATTTCACCTCTTCTGTGAACTTTTCCCCCAAGTTTGTACAGCATTTATCACCTTTCATTTGTCTACATGCTTATTCTCTCCTCTAAGTAGTAACCTATTCGTCTAAAACCGGTGGCATTAGATTCACCACCAACTCATGGTGACCCCAAGGGTGTCCAAGTAGAACTGCACTCCATAAGATCTTCAAAGGATGATTTTCAGAAGTAGATCACCAGGCCTCTCTTCTGAGGTGCCTCTGAGTGGACTCCAACTGCCAACCTTCCTAACCTTTTCATTAGCAGTGGAATGCATTCACCATTTACACCACTTAGAGCTTCCTGTTGAACTAACGCAACCAAGTACTCAATATCGAATACCTGGAATAGTTATATCACAACTGTTTGTATCAATAAATTACAAAAATGCTTTACAAAGATTTTTAATTCAATGCTAATTTTAAAGATTTACAAAACAATTGAGTCAATGGAAACAGCATGAAATGAATTAAGTTGAATGGGAAAAATAATATAAAATTAGATCCAAAGCAAAATCTGACTATAAATGCCTAATCACTAACTCACTAAGCAGCTCTGCAAACTTCAGCCCTGAGACAGCTGGATATGGAGGGTTACAGCCTGACTGTGCTGCCAACCCAGGGCTAAAATGGGGCCCTGCCCATCCTAAAGGAGGTCTGGTGATGCTATGGTTAAACCATCTGGTTGCTAACCAAAAGGTCAGGGATTCGAACTCATTAACAGATCCAAGGGAGAAAGATGAGGTAGTTAGCTTCTGTAAAGATGTACAGCCTTGGAAACCCTACAGGGCAATTCTACTCTGTCCTACAGGATCCCTATGAATTGGAATCAACTCAGTGGCAGTGGGTAGGTCCATGCTAGCCCACACTTCCCAGTGTCAGTCCCAGGAAAGAGCTTGGACAGGGAGCTCTCTGGTTTCTCAAGATGGCCCTGCCAAGGAAAGGCAATCTCTAGTAGGCCAACACTCGAGTGGGGCCAAATATGCTGGATTTGTTGGGAAGAGGAAGCATTATTGGAAAGGCCTGTTAGAAAGAGGAAAGCCTGTTGGATAGGGGAAAGCCCACGTGGAATAGTTAGATCACTGAATAAAAAGGAGTTGAGCTAATCTCTCTCTCCTGGGTATTTTTGCTTAGGTGAGAAAGTCAAAGCCCATATCTGGATTCTGAAGCACAGGATAAATTGTTGCTGGAAGAAAGTGTTTGTCGAATGTAGCAATAACCCTTAAGATAGTAATTTTTTGCCTTTTTGGTAATAGCCCTTTTATCTCTGCTTCTCATCAGAACCTGCACTACAAATACTGAAGTGAACTACATTTAAAAACAACCAAGTTGGTAATGAAAATTTGAAAATGTACTAGCCAGGCTAGAAGGACCAGCCTGCAACCCAAGATTTTTATTTATTAATAAAGTTTCCCTGAAGAAAATCATTACTCATTCATTCAATGATTCAGTAACATTTATCTTGCACCTGCTATATACCATGCATCCTGTAGACCGTGGGGATGAGTAAGACATGGTCCGTGCCCTCAAGAAAATTTGACGTTGTTAGCTGCCAAGTCGGCTTCCCAACTCATGTGACCCCCATACTAGTTTGGAGACTGAACTGTTGTGATCCACAGGGTTTTCACTGGGTGATATTTTGCAGGTAGACCACTATACCTTTTTTCCTAGTCCATCTTATTGTGAGTGTGCTGCTGAAATCTGTTCAGCATCATAGCAACATTAAAGCCTCCACTGACATACCAGTAGTGGCTATGCATGAGGCTCACTGGCTCAGAATCCAACCTAGGTTTCCTGCATGGAAGGCAATTATTCTAACACTAAACTACCATTGCTCCCTCGAGAAGATTACAGATGTTAAAATAAAGATATGCAATATATTCTTAGAAACGCTGGTGGTGCAGTGATTAAAGCGCTCAGTCACAAACAAATGTCAGCGGTTCCAAGATATGGCTGTCTCCTATAAATATTTACAGCCTTGGAAACCCTGTTGGGCAGTTCTACTTCATCCTACAGGGTCTCTATGAGTCAGAATCGACTCTAGGGCAGTGGGTTGGGTTTTGGTTTGGTTAATATTCTCTTACAGGTGGCAGCGATGAAAGTCTGCAAGGGTAGAGGCAAAGCACAAAAATGGGCTGATCTCTTCAACAACAGACTGAGAAAACCCTCCCATACAGGAATTACCCCTGAGTTGATTCTATCCCTAGTTGGCAGTAGTGGAAGTCTTGAAATTCAAACAAAGGAATTAGCATGAGAAGTGAAAATTGCAGGGCCCATTCATTCAGAAACTCAATACCCTGCCCAGAAGGGACAAGCCAGACTTTAGAGAATTGTAGAAGCTTTGTTAAAAAGTAGAATTTATCTTAAAGGCAATGAAAAATCTTTTAATAGTTTCAGGCAAGAGAATAATAGGATAAAGCCCATTTTTTAAAAAGGTTTCTCTGTGTTAATGGTTACTCAATATGGGAAACATAATTAATGTCACTGAATTAGCACATGTAAAAATGATTGAATATATATATATATAGCTGGAGGGTTAAAGGAGTATGAGACTAAAGACAATAAGGCTAGCAAGAGACAAGATAGTGAAATAAGAAAAAAAGCAGTGGGGACACATAAGAGATTTTACCTGATCAATATAGCTGGGGAAGAACAAAACAATATTGATAGGAATTTAATTTTAATCTATCATTTTGAAATAAAAATATTGTATTCTACAGCTCTTCTCCTAGCCCTAAAACTCTGACCATAGTTTCCTGATAAATCCAAAGAAAGCATGTTGGTGTTTTCCTGTCCTGAATATACATAAAGGCTAATTATGCACATGCATCTAAAGTAGACCACGTTTCTAATTCACGAAAAACAGTTATCACCATGGAGAAAAGAAAATAGAGAAACCATTAACTACAAAAGTTAACCATACTTTCCTTCACATTAGAATGAACCCCTGGGATTAACAGTGATCCAGTGCGTCTGGACCATGTCTAAATTCCCATACCCTTATAAAGAAAGAAAATGCAATAATGTGGGCTCATGTAAAGATATTGAAGATTGTCCCTCTCAAGCATCTCTCATTCAAACTGATCTGTCAAAATCATTTACTATAAACAAAATGTTTTAGATATAAAACTTAAAATAGTACCTAACTACTATTCATTATTAATTCAATTGTTTATTCACTCATCAATAAATATTTGTTTAGTTCCAATTAGGTACCAGAGGAAATAAGCTGTGAAAAATGAAATGCATCGCTGCCCTCTGGAGTTTACACTTGGAAAAAAAGGTGTTTTTTAATCATATTTTCAGAATGTAAAATATTACGTCCTATGACTATAAAAGAAGCTCTGGTAGCGCAGTACCTAAGGCACTTGACTGCTAATCAGAAGCCTGGTGGTTCAAACCCACCAGCCACTCCTTGGAAGGAAGGTTGGGCAATTTATTTCCGTAGTGATAGGGCCTCGGAAATCCAAGGAGGGGTCTCTATGAGTCAGGTCTGACTCAGTGGCATATAACACCACCACCAACAACAACAACATGACTATAAACGCTAAATTTGAATTAATGGTGTCTTTCATTAGCATAGCTTTTGTTTTGATTGTGCAAAACATTCAGAAATACTCCTGTGTATACCCTTCTTTTTAAATTGCTTGGAACTATCTTTACTTTTTTTTAACATTGTAAATAACATTTGTTATCAATTCAAATGTTAATTAGTTACAAATACAAATGCTAATTGATACAGGAAGAAGAAAATTTAAAAATCACCCAAATCATTATTTTTGCCAAACCTTGCACCTCATTCTTTCTTTCTCCCACCCATCAGACTCAATTTGTCAGGAAGTCTGTCAGCTTTATCTCCTAAACATATTCCACACCATCTACTTTTCTGCATTTCCATTGAAAATACTCTAATCCAAGTCATAGTAATCTCTCACATAGATTACTGTACTCTTAACTAGTCTTGTTAACATTCATGTCCTCATTCCATCAGTTCACCAAACAGTAGCCTGAGTGATTTTTTTAAACCCAGATAATGTCACTACCCTACATAAAATCTTCTAACATGATGACTGATTAAGCAACTTTTTTTTTATTGTGATTTGGATGAAAATTTACAGAGCAAATACACTTTCCATACAGCAGTTCACATACACTTTGTCTCATGAAATTGACCATGATTTAGCACAATACATCTTCCCTCCCACTTCCTCCCGATAGTTACCTCTTCCCTGTGTCCATCCCTCCATACACTCCTGCCCCCTGAGCTGTCTCCCTGTGCCTGAGCAGCCCTTCTTTCTCTCATGCTTGTTCTCTCAAAGGAGTGTATCTACCTCAGGTAAATGCTCAACTTGTGGAATTAAAAATGTAAATACAAAATTAGAAATGCAAAATTAAGGTAAAATTAAAATGTAATATTTTAATATAGCAATAAGAGGCCTCTATTAAGGCCAGCAAAAGGGTGGGCCCCAGTTCCAGGAACTGGGGCAAGGCAAGGAACATATAGTTTTAGTAAACAATTCCCAGAACCATTGATGACTAAG
>NW_006921658.1:2328678-2337881 GCF_000298275.1 Orycteropus afer afer
GAACCATTGATGACTAAGCCCTGAACTCAACCATACCATGTAATTGGAGAATTCAAACTTAAACTTACCAATCGTTTGTACTCCCTCTGAGAATTCAAACTTAAACTTACCAATTATCTGTACTCTCTCTGACCACCCCCTTGTAATTTTGCCTTTAAATACTGTGTAATTTTGTTGCTGGGGGCTCTACTCCTCTGCCCCTGCGTAGGATGTGAGTCGAGCCCCAGTGCGCTGGAACTTCGAATAAATTCCTCCTGCTTTTGCATCAAGAGACGTCTTTCGTGAGTGATTTTGGGTGGCGTTATCCCTGACTTGGGTTTTGGGAGCCCTGCCGAAGGGAAACCCAACAAACTGATATGCCTGTCTATTGTTTGGCTGGAAGCCACAGGTGTGCGGTTCAGTTCCAGACCTGAAGGGCAGCTAGGGCCATGGTCTCAGTGGTTCCACCAGGCTCCATCAGGCCAGTAAACCTGTTCCCCGTTGCTTTTTTTTTTTTTTCCAAATGATTTTGAGTTTTGTTCCACATTGTTCTCCCTGTCTATCCAGGATCTCCTACATAGATCCTCTTCCAAGTGGTTGACAGTAGTAGCCAATAATTAAGCAACTCTTTATACAAGTTCTTCATGACAGTGACCCTTTAACAAACAGGATAATTGTTGCAGCTTCTCTCTGCTTAATTGTTTCATGAAAGTGTTCCCTCCTTCCCTTCTGAGCATTAAGTATCTGTTTCCTTTCAATTCTTTGCTCACACTACGTTACAAAGAGTCTGAGAATGATTTGGTGGCAAGGAATCCTAAAGGTCATAGACTTCAGTGGTTTCTCAACTTTAATTATTCAAATGAATAGTTATTTCAAATGAAAAATTACATATAGCATCTTAGTATATAAAGTGATGGAAGCTATATTTTGTTGTGATACATGTGTTCCAGAAACTCATATATAATTTTTTTTGTAATGACACTTGATAAGACTTTTAATAACTTTGAGCTTATTGTGTGCTTAGCTCTGGAACAAATATCATCAGCTCAGGAGATGTTGTTGTTGTTGTTTGCCATCGAGTCGGACCCGACTCATAGCGACCCTTCCTTGGGTTTCCGAGGCAGTATCACTACAGAAGTAGATTGCCCAACCTTCCTTCTGAAGAGTGGCTGGTAGGTTTGAACAGCCTGCCTTCTGGTTAGCAGTCAGGTGCCTTAGGCACTATGCTACCAGTTAGAACTCAAGAAAAAGGAGAAAACATGTAATATTCACCCAGAAGATTGAATGGACTAGGACACTGGTTCACAAAGTGTGCTCTCTAGATGAGCAGCACAATTCTCACTGGAAACTTGTTAGAAATGACAAATTCTCAGGCCCAATCCCAGACCTACTGAATTAGAAACTTCCAGAGTGGGGCCCTCTGTGTTTTAACAAGCATCTAGGTGATACTGAGGTATGCAGAAGTCTAAGCACACGGGAGTACATGGGTCTAAAGGACTGTGGTAATGTTCCAGGTGGAACTGAGAGCCCCTTTAGGTTCAGGAAAGAGCCTTGGGGGCACAGCGGTTAAGCACCAGGCTGCTAAGGAAAGGTCAGTGGTTCAAACTAATCAGTGGCTCTCCTGTAAGAGAAAGATGTGGCATTCAGCTTCTGTAAAAGATTCAAAAACCAAAACCAAATTCATTGCCACTGAGTAGATTCCAACTCACAGTGACCCCCCCCCCCCCGTTTGGGTTTCCAAGGATGCAAATCTTTACAAAAGCAGACTGTCTCATCTTTCTTCCACAGAGCAGCTGGTAGGTTCAAACCACCGACCTTTTGGTTAGCAGCCAAATGCCTAAATCACTACACTACCAGAGCTCATTGTAAAAAATCACACCCTTGGAAACCCTATACGGGCAGTTCTACTCTGTCCAACAGGATGACTATGAGTCGGAATAAACTCAATAGCAATGGGTTAAAATTCAGTACTATTAATCTGAAGGGAAACCAGACAGTATTGTGTATTTTCTTCAATCAAATTTATCTGTGGGATATGTAGGTTCCAAGCAAATGGAAATTATAATTTAAACAAAATTATTAGTTTCCAGTAATTTTTTTTATGATAATGACAATATACATAACAAAATATACTGTAATCCAACAGTTAATAATGAAATTTTTGTATTTACTATATTTAAGTGTATGTGCTTTTCTTGGTAATGCCTCAAAAAGGAACAATTCTGTTTTAAAAATAAATTCAAACCACATGTTTGTGAAATTTCTACAGCAGAAACTGTGTGAAAACCACTAGCCCAGCATCCTCATTACATAGATGAGTGTGCCCTAAATTGATTAAACTTGCCAAACCAATAAAAACTAATGGATGAAATTCCTACTTTGAATAGGAAATTGGGCAATGGATATACTTGATAATGACATAGTTTTAATGAGAAATATTTTTCTGAGAACTTCTTAGTATACTTGAAGTCAATGATTCTCTAATATTTTCCTCTCCAAACAAAGCTGAAGGCAACAACACAGATGTATTATAAACAGTAACTGGCGGGGGAGGAGGTGGAAGACACCGATCCCCCTCTCTCCCAAGGGAACATCAGGAATTTGGTAATTTGGCATAAGGGAGGTGGGCAGAGGTAGTTTTTAAAAGCAGCCATCTCCATTTTTGTTTACATCAATTTCTCTGGAATCATTTCAGTATTTTGTTCATAACCTCAAGGGCTAGTCTAAGGGTCAATCCCTAGGTTCATGATTATCAAGCATTTCTCTCTGTTTGTTATTTTGTATACATGCGTTCATGGCTCTAAATTAGAGAGCACTGAAGAAATAGTGCAACCTCAGTGGCACTTCCACTGTGGAAAGAAACCACTTTCCTCATTCACTTACTTGCTTCTGGGCTCAGCACCCAGTTCTCATGTAAATGATCCTTTCCCTACATCTTACCATTTTAAGAGTCTCACATCACTTAATATCTAGACAAAACAACTTTTCCTCTCCTACCTTAGCTTCTCTCCTTTTATTAAACTCTTACATAATTTTTTTATTATCACAATTCAAGGAGCCCTGGTGGCACAACAATTAAGCTTTGGGCTACTAACTGACAAGTTAGCTGTTTGAACCACCCCCAAGAGACTTCATGAGAGAAAGACCTGGTGATTTGTTCCTATGAAGATTACACACCCTAGTAAATCCTATGGAGGAGTTTTCTGTCACATAGTGGGGTCAGAAGTAATTGGACAGCACCTAACAACAGCAACAATAACCTCACAATTCAGAACTTTATAAACCCATTGACTAACTAGGTTAATCAGTAACCAGTTGTCATTGAATCAGCTCTGACTCATGGAGACCCTATGTGTGAGAGTTGAACTGTGCTCCATTGGGTTTTCTTTTCTTTTTTTTTTTTTTACCATTGGGTTTTCAATGACTGATTTTTCAGAAATAGACCACCAGGCCTTTCTCTCAAGGTGCCTCTGGGTGGATTCAAAATGCCAACTTTATGGTTAACAGCTGAGTTCTTAATGGTTTCATCCCCAGGACCTCTTCCCTAACTGGTAGATGGCTGAAATTTGCCATCACAGAGGGGAGACGATAAATGATATGCTACATAAGCTGTCTAGCCATTTACCTGGATGCAGTTTCCTCATCTGCACAATTAGAAAGCAGCTCCAGTGGCATAGTACCTAAGGCATTTGACTGCTAACCAGAATGTTGGTGGATCAAACCCATCAGCCATTCCATGGAAGGAAGACTGGGCAATCTACTAAATTTACTTAAATTGTCTCACCCAAATCTGAATAAAAAGTTAAAAGAAAAGAGGAGTGGGGGCCTATGGCTCTACTTCTTATTTCAATAAATATTATTTAGATTTTGACTCATAGCAACTCCTCTTGGGGTTTCTGAGGCAGTATCAGATTGCCCAACCTTCCTTCCAAGGAGTGGCTGGTGGGTTTGAACCACAAGCCTTCTGGTTGACAGTCAAATGCCTTAGGCACTATGCCACAAGAGCTCCCCAAAATGAATTTGTTGTTGTTGTTATGTGCCATCGAGTTGGACCTGACTCATAGCGATCCCTCCTTGAATTTCCGAGGCAATATCACTACGGAAGTAGATTGCCCAACCTTCCTTCCGAGGAGTGTCTGGTGGGTTTGAACCTCCAGCCTTCTGGTTAGCAGTCAAGTGCCTCAGGCACTACAGCTATTAAATCATTAAGTTAGGTAAGGGATTATAAAATATTATGATTTAATTGAAAGGTACTGAAAATAATACGGTTTATTTCTGTTATGAAATCTAAAAGAAAAGGTAGGATTCTGGGAACATTTAGAACAAATGACTCCCCAGCAAAGTTAAAACTCATTAAATGGAGGAAAAAAAGAAAACTTGAAAATAAGAAATGTAACAAATATTCCTAATGGTCTCCTAAAATATGCACTGCATATAGGTGAGGCAATTCTATGTATGGATCAGATTTGAAAGTCTGGCATTTCTCATTCAATAAAAATTTATCAAATCCATTTCACCTTGGAACTTCCTCATGACCAAAATATTCAGGAAAAAATCCACTAAATGACATTAGAAGGAGCTCTGGTAGCATAGTGGCTAAAGCACTTGACTGCTAACCAGAAGGCTGGCGGTTCAAACCCACCAGCCACTCCTCAGAAGGAAGGTTGGGCAATCCTACTTCTGTAGTGATACTGCCTCGGTATGAGTCGGGGGTCGACTCGACGGCACATAACAACAACAACAACAAAATGACATAAGAAGAGTCTTGATAAATATGAACAATAAGATAATGAGCATGACACTGTCCTTCTGATACCTTAAAATCTGGTGGAAAAAGGTATATATGTGAATAATTACAATAAAAGGACATAGAACACAAGTACCACATGAATGGTACAGAGAATAAAGTACTGCAGTGGTTCAGAGAAATGAGAATCTATTTTCACCTAGGATGAATGAGGTCAATGTGACCAGGGAGGCCTCCTTGTAGGAGGTAAGATTTATGTAGTATTGAAGAGAAATTATGACAGGTAAAGATGGGAAGATAAAGAGATGAGCAAAACAGGGGAGGTGGAAAAGACCACAGAGAAGGGACCTAGTCTGATCTGGCTCTAAGCAATGCACATAAAGAAGAAATGTTTAAAGAACCAGAATCCAGGGATGTTTAAATTCATGGTAGTTAGAGTTACATTTCCACAGTGAGTCATTTCTTCATAATTAAGGCAACCTGTGAGATTACCCTAAAGAATGAACTTTTTATTGCTTCAAATTTAAATAGATAAGAACACATTATGATGTATCATTAGTAACAGCTAATAAGAGTAATGATTTAATGTGTAATGCAATCTAAGACATTTCACAAATAAACAAAAATTTAACCAAACTGGGCAAAATGCCCAGATTACTTCCTACACATACACCATCAAAGTATGATAAAAGTAAAAATGTTAACAAATGCCTCACAATAATGGTGGTTATTTGGGGGTGGTTAAACAAAAGGAGAGTTTTTTCTTCTTCTCTGTATTCCTCTTTATTTCTGTATCTCAAAAATAAGCATGAATACCTTTATCATGTGTGGTAGCTAGGGTTGTATGTCAATTTGGCTGGGCCTGGTTTTGAGTGGCTATACAGCTGATGGTAGTCATTCCCCAAGATGAGATTGGCAATCAACTCCATGTCTGCTTCCCGTATATAAGGAGAGGCTTTGGGAATGATCTACAGCTTTTTGTCATGCTTGATCCCTGCATGTAGCCAAGACGTTGTTCAGTAGCCTGCCATGTTCTGCTGATCTTGGAACTTTTTCTGGACTTGAATTGGTAGCCTGCCATGTTGTTTGGTAATATCAGGACTGTGCCTTTTTGCTTGTCAAACCTTGGGTTTGTCAGCCTCAGCAGCCTGAGGGAAGAGCAGCCTCCAGCTTCAGTGGGCTGGGAACAGGAGGTAGAGCTGAAGCCCAGGGTTGAGGGGCTTTCACCTAGTCCCTAGAGCCTGGCGCTTTGAACTAGGACTTCTAGCCTCCTTTGCAATAAAAAGAAATAGAATACAAGTACCAAATGAATGGTACAGAGAATAAAGTACTGTAGTGGTTCAAGAGTTTATTCTCCTATTTGTTAAAGCCATCCCACTTGTGATGTTTTCTGTTACAGCAGCACTAAGTAACCAAAACATCATGGAAAAGCATTTAATGAGATATATTGCTATTATAAGAAATGACATTAGGAAACGGGAGAAGTATTCCCTGAGATCCTAAAAGAGGTAGGAGCCTCTGTGATAAAGCAAAGGCCATGTTCTCTTAGCCAGATTTCCTCACAGCCTTCTCAGTTCACTCTCCGTATCTCTGTGTTAGCAAGTGAAGTGGGGATTCCAGCTCCTTGGTGGCAGGTACCTTGTTTTTGATCTCCTTGGCAGAGTTCTTCCAGGCATAATTTCTCAGCTAATTCTTCTTGACTCGGGCTTACTGAACACAGGAGCAAGGAAAGGATCTAAGCCTTTCCAGAGATGTATTTTGGCCTTGAGCTTAACTGGAAAGAAGGAAAACCAGGAAAGCTTCTACCACTTTTAAGGCTACCAGGAGAATATTTTCTATAACTGGTCAGGTCCCCTCCTCAAGAGTAGAATATATTGCATTTTCTCTCAAGGAAAGACTGCAAAAAAGCTTAAAATTGAATTTACTCTCTTTAGCACTAAAGGAAAGCAATGTCACCAGTTTTGTTTTTCCTCCCAAAGATATTCCCTGTACATAAACATGAAAATATTTATTTTATACACAAACACACACATCGCATCATGTAACTGGTCTCTTTCTAATTTCTTTTCTCTCCCATATATTCAGGCTGTGGCTGCTAAACAGAAGGTCAGTGGTTCAAACCCACCAGCTGCTCTGCAGAAGGAAGATGAGGCCATCTACTTCTGTAAAGATTTACAGCTTTGGAAACTCAATGGAGGTCACTATAAGTCAGAATTGACTCAATAGCAGTGGGTTTCTACCCATATATGATGATTATTTGAGTGTCAATGTGGCTAGGCTATAATGCCCAGTTGTTGATAAAACACCAGTCTGTTATAAATTCATTACCTGTGATTAAATCAATAGGCATTAAGTAAAACAGATTACTGTTCACAATGTGGGTGGACCTCACCCAATCAATTGACAGCTTAAGAGCAAGAGTTTTCCCTCCCATGTATTCTGCCTATACTATACGTGGACATTTTGCCAGAACTCCCTTACTCTTCACTCTTCCCATCTGCTGACCTATGTATTTTAAACTTGCCATACCCTCCCAATCACATGAGCCAATTCCTTGAACATACATATAAAAGAGAAAGAGACATATATATCACTAGTTCTGTTTCTCTAGAGAACTCTGAATAAAACCAAAAAACAAATAAAAAAAGCCAAACTTATTGTCATCAAGTCTATTCCAACTCATAGCAAACCTGTGGGACAGAGTAGAACTGCCCCAATAGAGTTTCAAAGGCCATAAATGTTTATGGAAAAAAACATCTTTCTCCTGGTGGCTGGTGTATTCTAATCATCAGCATTTCAGTTAGCAACCAAGCACTTAACTACTGCACCACCTTCTGACTAAGACTCCTTCTGACTAAGACACCATGGTATTGCAAGGCAGTTCCCTCAAGTTCCGACTTTCACAGCAGGCATGGAAACCAACAAGGTCAAAAGTCAGCAGGCACAACTGGTAATTAGAAAAGCAAAGACAATGGAATAAGGTTGTTGTTGTTGTTCGTATGCCATCAGGGCAGGGGCAATGTCTTTAAAGGGTTAAGCACTAGGTTGCATATACAGTGAAACCTGTGAGAGCCAGAACTCCACCAACAGGATTGCCTTGTTTTTCTGGATCTTGCAAGTTTTCCACCTTTGACAGGGTACAATCTTATCACTTTTTTATCACTTCTTTTATTGGAAATACTTGAGTTTTCTTTCTCTAACAGGTTTCTGCCTTACAGTTTCCAGATTTCACAGGTTTTTACTGTACTTTCTTTCAACACACTAACCAAAAAACCAAATCCACTGGCTTCGTCGATTCTGACTCAGAGATCCCCATTGGTTTCCAAAGCAGTAAATCTTTAGGAAGGGAGATTGCCTCACTTTTTTTCCATGGGGCAGCTGGTAGGTTTGAACCACCAACCATCTGGTTAGCAATCCAATGCCTGAGGCATTGCACCACCAGAGCTCCTTTCAACACACTAGTGAACAATATTTTTTAAAAAATCAGAGACCTTTAACAACCTACTTTAACCAAGAACAAACCAAACTCACTGCCGTGGAGTCGGATCTGACTCATAGCAACCCTTCCTTGGGTTTCCAAGAGGATATCACTAGGGAGGGTAGATCATCCAATCTTCTTTCCGAGGAGTGGCTGGTGGGTTTGAACCACCAGCCTTCTGGTTAGCAGTCAAATGCCTTAGATACTATGCCACCAGAGCTCCTCTTTGCAAATTTCTGCTCATTCATACTCACAATTTAGTTCCACCTACAAGCACACAATTTACAATATAATCTCATATTAATCTTTTAAATTAAAAATTATTATGATTATTATATAAATAAATAAAATATTTATATAGAGATAGATAATGATATTTTGTTGTTAGATGCTGTCAAGTTGGCTCCAACTCATAGCAACCCTACGTACCACAGAACAAAACACTCTCTGGTCCTGCATCACCCTCACAATCATTGCTATGTTTGAGTCTATTGTTGAAGGTAGTGTGTCAATACATCTTGTTGAAGCTCTTCTTTTTCTCTGACCCTCTACTTTACTAAGCGTGATGTCCTTGTCCAGAGACTGGTCCCTCCTGTTAATTTGTCCAAGTACCTGAGACAAAGTCTCACAATCCTCACTTCTAAGGAGAATTCTGGCAGTACTTCTAAGACAGACTTGTTCATTCTTCTGGCAGTCCATGGTATATTCAATATTCCTTCAAACATATTTTACATACAACAACATATATCAAACCAAACTCACTGCTGTTGAGTTGGATCGGACTCTTAGTGACCCCTCCTTGGGTTTCTGAGGCAGTATCTCCATGGAAGTAGATTGCCCAATCTTCCTTCTGAGGAGTGGCTGGTGGGGTTTGAACCTCCAGCCTTCTGGTTAGCAGTCAAATGCCTTAATACTTAAACTACCTAAAACTTATTTACGTGTGTGTGTGTGTGTGTGTGTGTATTTGTTGTTGTTGTTGTTATGTGCCGTCGAGTCGGC
>NW_006921658.1:2338599-2359465 GCF_000298275.1 Orycteropus afer afer
ATATATTTGCTAATGTATACATACCAAGAAACAAAATGCCATGCATACTCAGATGTTTATACCTTTTCTCCCAGGTATGCTCCTCTTCTAGGATGCCCTCTGAGTCTTCTGATTTAGGTTTGTGTACCTTAAAGCCTAGATTAAGATCTATCTTCCTAAAGATTTCCCTTTATTCCTCTTCTGATTTGCATTGTGTATTAGTAAATGCATGTATATGGCTTTGTGTCACAGCTAGAGGTCATGATTTTTGGAGGCATAAACTGTGACGGACATTCCATCGGGTCACTCATATCACAGAGTTCTGTGTTAACAATCCAAACCCACTGCCATCAAGTCAATTCTGACTCATAGCAACCCTGTAGGACAGAGTTGAACTGCCCCCAGAGGACTTCCAAGGTTGTAAACTTTACTGAAGCAGACTGCCTCATCTTTCTCCCATGGAGCAGCTGGTGGTTAAAACCACTGGCCTTTTGGTTAGCAGTGAAATACCTTAACCACAGTGCCATCAGAGCACCTTGTGTTCACAAAGAGTACTGTTGATTTGATTCAAAGAAATTTCATTTATTCATTCAATTCAAACAACAAATATCTAATTTGAGATACATGGTGGGCATACACCAGTAAAAAAACAGTTTCTGCCTTCGTGAAGCTTCAAATCTAATTTGCTTGATCTTGTCATTGTTGGGTACCATGAAGTTGGTTTCAACTTCCACAAAAGGAAATACTGCCAGGTCTTGTGCTATCCCCACAGTCCTTGCTATGTTTAAGCCCATTGTTGCAGCCACTGTGTCAATTCATCTTGTTGAGGGTCTTGCTCTTTTTCAATGCCCCTCTAATTTACCAAGCATGATGTCCTTCTCCAGAGACTAATCCCTCCTGATAACATGACCAAAGTACAGAAAGCAGTCTCATCTCCTCACTTCTAAGGAGCATTTTGGCTGTACTTTTTCCAAGACAGATGTGCTTGTTCCTCTTGTAGTCAATAGTACATTCAATACTCTTCCCCATCACCATAATTCAAATGCATCAATTCTTCTTGGGTCAGGTGCACTTTATTTCTCCCCCCAACACACACACACCTAAAAAAAGAAAAAGCCATCTGTTCTTTTTAACACTTTAAGAAATCATGCAGCAGATTTGTACAATGTAATACATCATTTGAATTCTTGATTGCTGTTTTCATGGGCATTGATTGTGGATCCAAATAAAATGAAACTTAGACAACTTTATCTTTTCTTTGTTTAAAATAATGTTTCTTGTTGATACAGTCATGAGGATTTTTTTCTTTTTTTTTTTTTTTTAATATATTGAGGTGTAATCTATAATGAAAGTTGTTATCTTTGATCTTCTTCAGTAAGTACTTCAAGTCTTCTTCCTTTTCAGCAAGTAAATTTGTGTCATCTGCATTTCACAGATTGTTAGTCTTCCTTCAATCCTGATGCCAGTTTCTTCTCGGGTCATTTGTTTAGCATACACATTGAATAAGTATAGCAAAAGAATACAACTCTGTTGCACACCTTCTCTGATTTTAAACCACTCAGTATGCCCTTATTCTGTTTGAAAGACTACCTCTTGGTCTATGTACACGTTTTGCATGAGCACTATTAGGAGGTCTGGTATGCCTATTCTTTACGATGTTATCCATAATTTTTATGATCCACATAGTTGACATAATCAATAAAACACAGGTAAACATCTATTTTGGTTACCTCTGTGCTGCTCTAACAGAAAATATACCACAAATGGGATAGGTTTAACAAACAGGAGTTTATTCTCTTATAGTTTGGAGGTTTTAAGTCCAAGTTCAAAGTGCCAGGCTGTAGGAGCTAGGTGAAAGCTCCTCAACCTTGGGCTTCAACTTTACTTCCTGTTCCTGGCCCACTGGAGCTAGAGGCTTATCTTCACTCAGACAGCTGTTGACTGCTGAGGCTGACAAGCCAAGGTTGACAAAAAAGACACAGTCCCAATGTTACCAAACCATATGGCAGGCCATTAATTCAAGCCCATTGAAAGTCCCAAGGTTGGCAGAGCATGGCAGACTGCTGGACAATGACACGGCTACATGCAGGGTTCAAGTGTGCCATAAGCTAGATACCGTTCCACAAGGCTTCTCCTTATATGTGGAAGCAGACCACATCCCTAAGGCAGCTACTCAACTGCTCACAGTAGATTCCTCTATGAAGTTGATTACCAGTCTCATCATGGGGAATACTACATCCAACTGCCCAGCCACTCAACCAGGCCCAGCCAAGTTGACACACAAACTTAACTACCATAACATCTTTCTCATATTCTCTGTTTTCAGCCAAGATCCATATGACATCAGCAATTATATCCCTTTTTCCATATCCTCTTCAGAATCAGGCTTGGATTTCTGGCAGTTCCCTGTCATTGTACTGAATTTTTTAATTATCTTCAGCAAAATTTTACTAGTGTGTGATATTAATGATATGTTTTGATAATTTCCACATTGTGTTGGATCATCTGGTTTTGGATTGGGCACATATATGGATCTTTTCCATTCAGTTTGCCAAGTAGCTATCTTCCAAATTTATTGCCATAGATGACTGAAACTTTTAGAGTTGCATCTATTTGTTGAAACATCTCAATGGGTATTCTGTCAATTCCCAGAGACTTGTTTTTCATCAATGCTTTCAGTGCAGCTTGGACTTCTTCAATACCATCAGTTCTTGATCAGATGCCACTTCCTGAAATAGTTGAACATTGGCCAATTCTCTTTGGAGACTCTGTGTATTTCTCCATATTCTTTTGATGTTTCCTGTGTCATTCAATATTTGGCCCATTTGAATTAAAAACTTATGTAGTATTTTTTTGTATGTTATGTATATGTGACACATTTGCCAGTTCAACATTCCTCACATGTACAATTCAGTAACACCAATTACATCAACCATGTTTTGCAACAAATTGATGACAATATAGTATGTTAGCAATTAAAAAAAAACAAAAAACTCCACGGCCATCAAGTCAATTTCAACTCATAACAACCCCCTGTGGGTTTCCAAAGTGGTAAATCTTTATGGAAGTAGATTGCCCATTTTCCTTCCACAGAGTGGCTGGTGGATTTGAACCACCAACCTTCTGGTTAGCAGTCAAATGCCTTAGGCACTATGTCACCAAAGCTCCTATTTTAGCAATAACCATCTATATTTCATAACACAGCTACTCTGAATCATTTCTGTATTATTAAATTATATATAAAAAGGTTATAGTAAGTTCTAGTTAGATAAAGGATCCCTGGAGGTGCAGTGGTTTAGTATTTGGCTGCTAACTGAATGGCAGCAGTTCAAACCCACCAGCCAATTGACAGAAAAAAGAGATGTAACAGTCTGCTTCTGTAAAGAGTTACAGCCTTGGAAATTCTATGGGCCAGTTCTACTATGAGTCAAAATGGACAACAGGCATGGCTAGATAAGTAGCCTTGGTGGTACACAGTGGTTAAGTGATTGGCTGCTAACTGAAAACTCAATAGTTCAACCCCACCATGCACTAGGAGAAAGACGTGGCAGTCTGCTCTCATAAAGATCACAGCCTTGGAAACCCTATGAGGCAATTCTACTCTGTCTTATAGGATCCCTATGAGTTGGAATCAACTCAACAGCAATGGTATGGGTATTGCTAGAAATTTAAAAATTCTGGAAAAAATATATATTTTCCAATAATTTACCCATTATTCTGACATCAAGACTAACTTTGATTTCTATATTTTTTTTAATTCACTTTGCAATGAATTCTTAAAATAAGCCCAATTTATGACTCTGAAGATATAAGCAAAGTACTCTGTGACTTAAAGTTTTTGCAAATGATCCTTTAGAAAAATTGTAGTACTTGGCAATGGGAACCATATTGAATAGTGGTTAGGGACTTTGTGATTCAACACAAACTGCATCTGTTAACTGTGTCGAGATACAGAGAGTGAAAATATATGTGACTTAACCAACCACTCTGTGGAAGGTAGACTGGACAATCTACTCTATAAAGATTACCACCTTGGAAACTCAAAGGGGGTCACTATGAGTCTGAATCAACCCAGTGTCAGTGAGTTTGGTTTTTGTTTTTTGTAAGTCAGTATAATAATCTGCTTTCAAACAATCACATGAGAAGGTCCCTGGGTGACGCAGACAGTCCACACTCAGCTAGAAACCCAAAGGTTGCCTGTTTGAACCCTCCCACTGGCATTGGGGAAGATCCACATATGATGAATGGCTTCCGTAAACATTACATCTAAAACCTATGGACTCTACCTAAATGAATACAAAAACAAAACAAAAGAATGCCTCAAACACACGATGCCTACAGTTATAGAGAAATATAATATTAATATTTTATTTATATCAGGATGCACTTATACATACTCAGTATTGTAATCTGAAACATGATCTGTCCAATCCCCATCTCTCGGAGACCTCATTTATACCACTATCCTCCTAACCTACTCTGCATGGGTTACATTCTCTCTATTCCGGAAACACACCAAGTTGGTCCCATCTTTAATAATTTGCATTTGCTTTAATGTTTGCCTAAAATGCTCTTCCCCAAAATGCTCTTCCCCAGATGTCCATTCCCTCCTTCATATACTTCATGCCTCTGCTCAACTGTTTCTTAATTAGGGAGCTCTTCTCTGACCAAAAAAAAACTTACTGCCATCGAGTAGGTTCCGACTCATTGCGACCCCTCCTTGGGTTTCCAGGTGGTATCTCTACAGAAGTAGATTGTCCAGTCTTCTCTGACCACAGAACATAAAATAGTAATCCCCCCTCCCCCTTGCACTTCCTACTCCAACCTTGTTTTATCTTCTCCATAACCCTTATCCTATCTGACATTTATTTATTTTTACGTGTTTATCTCCTATCTCCTCCTACTAGAATGTAAGCTCCATCAAGGTGAGGTCTTTCTTTTCATGACTGTTGAACTCTCAAAACCTAGAACACTGCTTGACACATACCAGGTGTTCAATAAATGTTTGCTGAATAAACCAAAATACCAAAAAATCTATGGCTATCAAGTTGATTCCAATTCATTGTAACCCTATGAGACAAAAAGAAACTGCCCAGTAGTTTCCAAGGCTCTAAATCTATACAGAAGCAGACCGCTTCATCTATTTCCTATGGAGTGGCTGGTGGGTTCAGGACCTTTTGGTTAGCAGCCAAATGCTTTAACCACTATACCACCAGAATTCCTATAAAACAATATCATATCTTAAAGATTTCTTATTTCTTGGGATAACTATTTAAATTGAAAACAGTAAGAGAATTGTTATTGTAGGAGTTATTATGCAAATCCTTTTTAATAGATTTCCTTAGAGGTTAAGTCTAAAATTTAGACCCTTGTCTCTAGTGATTTTAAATTCAGATAAAATTTCAGTAATGTAAGGCATACATATATCACATCAAATGAAAAATTCTTTTGAAACATATTCTTAGCCTTTGTCAATGACTGCATTTATTTGTGCCTTTGATCATATCTAGGAGCTCTGGTGTAGTGCCTAAGGCACTTGACTGTTAACCAGAAAGCTAGCGGTTCAAACCCACCATCCACTCCTTTGAAGGAAGATGGGCAATCTACTTCCATAGAGATGCCACCTTGGAAACCCAAGGAGGGGTCACTATGAGTCAGATCTTACTTGATGGCAGTGAGTTTGGTTTGGTTTTGATCATATCTAACCATATCCTTTGTCATTAGACTCTAAAAGAATATTCTTAAATGATAATGCTTTTTTGGTTGCCATAGAAACATGAATCTTATATCAAGTCCTTGTAGAGGTAGCTTAGTAAATAAAGAACTTGAAAATACTTTTCCTTCCATTGAGCTAGATAAATTGGACATAAGATTCAATCCTAAATCTAACAGTGGTAAATATCTAGTAAATTAATTCCAGATACACGAAATCTGAAGTTCAGTCAAGGCTGAGCCATGTAGGAGTGGCAGATATTGTTGGTTGCCTATCTAACACTTCTCCCTAATCAAAACCCCAATTTAGGTTAGATGGCAATGTACCCAACACATGGCATTCTATTCTCCACTGGCAGGGACTTTCATATGGCCCAGTTGTGACAATGAGATGAAAGGATTCTTTTCCAGGGTGGCTTTTATCAAAGACTTTTGTCTCTAATAAGAAAGAACTGTTACCAGAGAAAGATCTTTTGCCACCACCTGCCATACTCCCCCCTTACTTTGTTTTTTGTTTTAGACATCATTACATGACAGCATGATGCTTGGAACTGTGGCAGCCATCTTGTGAACAAGATGGACAGCATAGCTAACCCCTGAGGATGGCAAAGCAGAAGGATCAGAGAGGATTTAATCACTGATGACAATAGTGAATCACTGAACTAGTAAAACTGGGACTAATGACTTTGTCCTTCTTCTCAGGTAAACTATAAATGTCTTTATATTGTAAGCCACAATTAGTTGAAACACTCTGAATAAATATGTGCATAAACACATACATGTGTCAGTGTGTGGTCTAGGCAGGATCTTCCATTAAATATCTGTGATTCTGGACCACAACTTTGTCATTTGCACAGAGAGAGAGTGATCAGGTGGTCCAAATGCATTAGCTCATATGTTCTGGGAGCCAGAAATAAGGACGTTAAAAGAAAGCTGAAGACATGAGTACAAGATATATTACAACAATATTACAATCTATGTTTTAGCTGCCCCTGCTGGCCTTCAAGCAATTTAGAGCACACCAAACACTGACCGCTGTTTAGAAATTGCTAGGATAACGTGACTGCAGGGTCAAGAACCTGTGGCTATTTCATAACAGTTAATAAAACTAAACCTTTTATGAGGTTACATCTTCTCCTATTAAATTTGAGAAGAATAATAGATGAAGTCCAATAATAATTCATGCAAGAAATGTAAATTCCCTCTCCAATGCTCTGACTTCTAGGAGAAACTCTTTTAGAGATCACTTTAGATGTCACAAGTTTACAATAGTATGATCTCAGGTGATTAACTTACTCAGACAATGGCTTTCTTTTGATATCTTTTCAATTAACGTTCACAATGCCATTTCCATCACACCTGCATTAGAGTTGCTTGTTGTTGTAGTTATTTGCCGTCGAGTCGGCCCCGACTCATAGCGACCCCTCCTTGGGTTTCTGAGGCAGTATCGCTATGGAAGCAGGATTGCCCAACCTTCCTTCCAAGGAGTAGCTGGTGGGTTTGAACCACCAGCCTTCTGGTTAGCAGTCAAGTGCCTTAAGCACTATACTACCAGAGCTCCCAGAGTTGCTTAGGCAGACACAATAAATCCTGACACTTTCATTTCAGGATTCACAATTTCTTTGTTATTTCCCCCTTTGAAAAAGAGCAATAACTTTAGACTCATCCCCAATTGCTTCACTTCCCTCACACTTTAATTTGGAAGCTCACAGTTTTTTTCCAAGCACACAAGAACACTGCTTTCTTCACAGCAGCCAATCACTAGTAAGTTCCAGGATGATAAGAAGTCCCTATTATCTTCATCACAATGTCAAACCCAGTTTTACTAACCACAAAGAAATTCTGCTTCCTCTGCCCCACCCTTTTCTCAGCATCCTTCCTGCCACCCTACCTTTCATGCACTCAACCCTTAGAGTTGTCTAAGATCATGGACTTCTGAACTTTGGGAATTCAGGGATTAAGGAATTCTATTTTCCCATAATAAAGGAAGAAAAGGATCCCATGGTGCTGGCAGGGATGGAGTGAGAGGGATTTTCCTAAATACTGAGATAATCCATAGCTCTTTTCAGAAAAACAACAGCTAGGCAAAACTTCTGCATCACAGAGTGATTACATCCTCCCTCCTCCTGTCATAGTCACAGCCAAATGTAACTTCTTTTTTGGTGCATAATGGCTTTTCCATTTGCCAGTCCAATTCCTGGACAACAAATATTTGTTTTACCCATTACATGGTAAAGTGCTTTGGAATACCTTAATTATTAAAAGTACATTATAAAATCAAATTCTGTGTTTCCCTCTATCTAGTCCTGCATATGTGACACTTTCATTTCAACTTTTACGCATTAATCTATTATATATTAGGCACTAGGTTAGATACAGGGGACACAAATATGTTTTCTATTCTCAACACAACATAATATAGCAATTAGAGAAATATAAAACTGATTCCAATAGGAAGTGACATGATTAAAGTTGCTTGTTTTATAGAAGAGAGTTTGTAAAAGGGAGAAACTGCAGAATGAAACTAATTAAGATGCTATTGTAAATAGTCCAGGTGAGAGTCAATATGGGCATGAACTAAGATTGTGAAAGTAAGATTGGAGAAGTTGAAAGAACAAAAGAAGAGAATCAAGAGAAACTATTTCAAACAAGAGAGAAAAAGAAACCAAAAATAATTCAAGGTTTACTGATCGTTGAATAACCAATGGTGATGGTTTCACCCAAGATAGGGAACAAAAAGAGGATTTGTGGAGTGGGCAGCAGATAATAAGATCCTTTTAGACAGGTTAAGTTTGAAGACCTGCAGGATAAAAAGGAGGAAGGGTTTATAGTATCCAGATGAAAATATAATACCAAGAAAAGCATTGGCACTAGAGACACTGATTGAAGAGACATACAGTTTATGGATAATATAGAAGCTATGGGACTGGACGGATGGTTAATCCAAGAAAAATGTATAAATACATAAACCAAAAACCAAACGCACTGCCATCGAGTGGATTCCAACTGATAGAGACCCTTTTGGGTTTCTGAGACAGCAAATCTTCACGGAAATAGTTTGCCCAGTCTTCCTCCCATGGAGTGGCTGGTGGGTTTGAAGCGCTAACCTTCTGGTTAGCAGTCAGACACCTTAGGTACTATGCCACCAGAGCTTCAAGATAAGAAAATCCAAGCTGGAAATCTGGAATCTTGAAAAGTACTAAATAAACAGATGAAAGAAGAGAAAGCAATGGAAGAGAATGATAAAGAATTGTGTGGGGAAACATTAGAAGAACCAGGAAATGGACATAATAATAAATAAGAGTGGTGATGATCCAGTCCTTGACTGATTCATCCATCAGTCTCATTTCCTGTGACGTCCCATCAAACACTACCCCAGATGTACTGAACTTCTGAGAACTCCCTAAATATGTATATGCTTTCGACTCCCACGCCTTTGCAAGGACTGTTTCCCCTGCCTGGATTCCCTCCCTATCTTAACCATGTTGCTATCTCTTCCTCTTTCGTTAAGCCCCAGCTTCTGTTTAAAGCCTTTGCTGAACTACCCAGACAAATTAAGATCCCACTGCATTGGATGATACCTCCATTATTAAAATTACCATGTTCTATCTGTTTAATTTGTTTTCCCACTATACTATAATTTCTAAAAGAATAGTATCTGTGTTTTCCTGGGTCTTTGAGATCTTGACATGACACCAGATCACCAAATAAATGAATCTAACAGCTGCTCTGAATGTGACATCCTCACTCCCACACCCCCCAAAATAATAATATCTGTGTTGTCACCACTGTATTTCCATGTACCTGGTATGAGGAGGTGGTATTATATGTTTTGCTGAAGAACACAGACTTTGAAGTCCAATACACATAGGTATAGACCCCTCATTCTGTCATTTACTTGGCCATGTGATCTTCACTAAACTACTAAACCTCGGTTTCCTTATCTTTGTTGTTATTGTTAGGTGCCTCCAGTCTGCTCTGACTCATAGCGACCCTATTCACATCACAACAGCTTTAAACTGGGATAATTTAAAGAATAGAGAAGATGGGAAAACGAAATGGGATAATATATGTAAAGAACTTATTGCAGAGCTTGGCACACACTCAGGCTCAGTAAGTGCGAGTGTCATTATTTCAGAAGATGGAGTTCAAAATGATTATTGAATATGTAAGTGGTCCTCCACAGTCCTAATGGAAAGATGTTCTGGAAGAAGAGAGTAGTTAACAGAATCAATAGTGCCACAAAGTCTGGTCAGATTAGGGCTGTTCATTGCTAAATTCTCAACTAAAACATCATTCTTTCCTCACCAGTTGGGCTGTTTTAGCCCCTGTGGCAGGCTCAGGCTTACCCAATCTCTAGAACCAATGAGGAGAAAAATTTGGAAAAGAATGAAAGCAACTCCTGGACTTAACAAGTCCTAAAAAAAGGTAGAAAGAGGAAGCTCTGGTAGCGTAGTGCCTAAGGCACTTGACTGCTAACCAGAAGGTTGGTGGTTCAAACCCATCAGCCCACTCCTTGGAAGGAAGATGGAGCAATCTACTTCCATAGTGATACTGCCTCGGAAACCCAAGGAGGGGTTGCTATGAGTCGGGTCTGATTCGACGGCACACAACAACAACAACAACAAAATAGGCAGAAGATGTGATCTTAGTCAGGATAATTCTCCCTTTGAAACAAGAAGGAAGAAGATAAGAATGTGAGAAAATATGGATGTTTAGAATTGGATGTGCATTTCTCATTTTCTTTGTAATTGAAGAAGGTGGCTATAAAAGAAACATTCATGAATAAAACATTTTGAACACATTTTGAACACTTAAATGAAAGAGTTAAGTCAGCTACACAACAGTCCAAGCTTTTATCAGAAAAAGAGAAGATTTTCTTTGTTGCCATACAAGGTCCCTTATCTAATTAGAAGTCTGATTTTGTCATCAACTATTCTTGTACACCTTAGGTTTTGTTATATTTATAAATGCACTTTCTTTAAGTAAATATTTATGGACTAATGCCTAAATAAACTATATGAGCACTTCTGACAGAACTATACAAATACTTGGTAACTACTCTGGTGGCGTATGCCTAAGTCATTTGACTGCTAACCTGAAGTTTGGTGGTTCAAACCAACCAGCCACTCCATGGAAGGAAGACTCATCAATCTACTTCTGTAACAATTTACCACCTTAGAAACCCAATGGGGGTTGCTGAGTTGGAATTGACTTGATGGCAATGAGTTGGGGTTTTTTTGTTTGTTTGCTTTTACGTTGTAAGTCTGGGCAAGAAACCCAAGAAGGGGTTGCTAAAGAGTTGGAATTGAATGGACAACAGTGAATTGTTTGTTTGTTTGTTTTTTTAACAGTATGTATATTGATTTGCTGCATATTATCTTAGTTTAATGGTACAAATTTACAAAATAAACATTGTCCTTTATATGTTACCATTATGAAAATAATTAGATCATATATTTTGGTTAAATATATCAATTACCTCTCAAATTCACATCTTGGCACTTTTGATTTTGTTGACTATTTCCTTCTTTCAGAAACTCTTTCCATTAGGACTGTAGAGCACCATTCACTTAATCAACAATCACTGAACTCCGTCTTCTGAAACAATGACACTCACTGAGCCTGAGTGTGTGCCTAGATCTGCAACACAATATTATCAATCTAACATTTTTCTTCAGTGTTTGTGCAACTGTAGGCTGTGAATACCAGCCATTACATGGGGGCAGCAAATTGGTTAAAACAGGCTAAATCTGAGTTCAGAAAAAGTTTATTTGATTTGCCTGAATCCAAAATTAACTCTCACCAAACTCACTGCCTTTGAGTCAGATCTGACTTATTGCGACCCCTCCTTGGGTTTCCAGGTGGTATCACTACGGAAGTAGATTGCTCAACCTTCCTTCCAAGGAGTGGTTGGTGGATTTGAACCACTAGCCTTCTGGTTAGCAATCAAAATTAACTAGGGTAAAATAACCCTCTCATATTAAAGTGAACACAGACATCAGAAGAGGAACTCAATGTTTTGGTTACCTAATGCTGCTCTGACAGAAATATGCCACAAATGGGATGGCTTGAACAAACAGGAGTATTCTCTCACAGTTTGGAGGCTTTAAATCTGAGTTCAAAGTGCCAGGCTGTAAGGGCTAGGTGAAAGCCCCTTGACCTTGGGCTTCAGCTCTGCCTCCTTCTCCCAGCCCACTGAAGCTAGAGGCTTTTCTTCACTCAGACAGCTGCTGGCTGCTGAGGCTGACAAGCCCAAAGTTGACAAGTAAAAAGGCACAGTCCCAATGTTACCAGATCACACAATAGGCCTTTAATTCAAGTCCATTGAAAGTCCCAAGGTTGGCAGAGCATGGCAGGCTGCTGAACAATGACACAGCTACATGCAGGGTTCAAGCATACCATAAGCTAGAGACCATTCCCAAAGCTGCTGCTTATATATGGGAAGCAGACCACATCCCTAAAGCAGCTACTCAGATGCTTGTGGTAGATCCCACTATGGAGTTTATTACCAGTCTTAACATGGGGAATAATTACCACCAGCTGCCCAGCCACTCAACCAGGCCCAGCCAAGTTGACACACAACCTTAACTACTACTCTCAATATTCATAAAGCCTCTGAGATTTGTTTTAGTTTCATAAGCTTACCTTATAAAGCCATGAGAAAAAAGGTCAGACAAACTCAATTTATATTAGATCATACACTGCAGAAAAAATTATGTGATTCTTCTGCATTTATTATTACAAGAGTTGAATAAAGGTTAATGGATTTGAAAAATTGCATTTCCAGAAGTCTGACTTTTAATATCAAGTGGCTGGCAAGCTACCATCCATTATAAAGAAAACCTGTTGAGATAAATAACTTGTACATAAGATAGGGTGGAAAATTCAAGGAGATTTATTACTGCATTAGTCTACATGAAATAAAGTATTAAAAAGAGCAAAACTGGCTTTAGACCTGGTTAGGAACAACAAAAGAATGCTTGGTTAATTAATTAAAAGGAGAAATAAATTACAGAGGAGTTGTTTGACAATAACCTAGATCTTGATATTTCCTCCAATTTCTTTAAGTTGTGAGATGCCATTCTCAACAAAGATAACCAAATCTTTGGATTCTTGCTTTACTGCCCTTGCATCTCCCATCCCCTAATTCTGAGGACATCCTCAAAAGTTCTGCTTCTAATCATGTGTGACATAAGAAGTGTCCTGGGTCTGTATGCTACATGAAGGGTTGTTTTCAGCCTGAACTATAATAAAAAATTAATCTGAAACTTATAATATCTTTCCTAAGCAGTGATCATGGTCAAACATAAATGTTCAGGATGGAAGACAGTAATTAAAGAAACATGATTGTCAGGTTAATACATATATAATAGTGGGGGGTTTGTACAGTATACTGAAGAAGCAAAACATCCCAGAAAGAAGATGATAAAAACTTTACTTTAAATAAAATGTAATCACATTAGATGAGAACAAGACTAATATACAAATAATAATGTTGACTCTGCTCTGACACATGGTGACCCACGCTCAATATAATGAATTGCTGCCCAGTCCTGTGCCATCCCCATGTACCATTGTAGACCAGACAGACCATTGTGATCCATAGGGTTTTCCCTGGCTGATTTTCAGTAGATTGCCAGGTCTTTCTTCCTACTCTGTATTAGTCTGGAAGTCCCACTGAAATTTGTTCAGCATCATAGCAACACAAGCTTCCACTGACAGATGGTAGTGGCTTCTCAAGAGGTGTACTGGTCAGGAATCAAACCCAGGTCTCCAATGTGGGAGGTGAGAACTTTACCACTGAATCACCACTGCCCAAACAATTAATATTAATAGTAATGACCTTAAAATGAAGAAGTGCAAACCAAGGTACAGACAATATTGGGAAAGAACAATATGAAATTAAGAAGATGATCAGGCTGCATCTGAAAGAAAGGAAATCCAGTCAGGACTGATATTTCCTAGTGAAGGTGCACAGAATTTCATATCAGAACCCCACCAGATAATATTAACAATTGCATAAATGTGTTTAAATTACTCTTTAATTTTTTAATGCATTTTATTGAAACATAATTTATGTACAAAGAAATACACAAAACTAAAGTGACGTAGGTCAATGCTTTTTTTTTTTTTTTTGCAGTATTCCCTCCACTCCCACCCCTGGCAACCAACAAAGAAAGTTTCCCTCCATATATAAACCTTTCCTTGACCCTCCACAACAAGGAACTAATACTATATTTATCCTGCTGTGATTGATTTATTTCACTCAGCATAATGTCATCCAAGTTCATCCACATTATGCAGTGTTTTTCAGACTCTACATTATTCTTTAGTGCTGCATAGCATTCCACTGTGTGTATGTACAATAGTTTGGTCATCCCCTCTTCCACTGATGGGCATGTAGGTTGTTTTCATCTTTTAGCAATTGTAAATATTGCTGCGATGAACACGAGTGCGCATATATCTGTTCCTGTCCTGGCTCTCACCTCTCTAGGATGTATACCTAGTAATGGGATTGCTGGGTCAAATGGTATCTCCAATTCCAGCTTTCTAAGAAATCCCCATATTGCTTTCCACAGTGTTTATATCACTTCACAGTCTCACGAGCAGTGTATGAGTGTCCCAATCTTTCCACATCCCCTCCAGCATTTGTTATTTTCTGTCTTGTCGAACCTTGCCCTCAGTGCTGGGGTGAGACAGTATCTCTTTGTTTTGATTTGCTTCTTTCTGATGGCCAATGATTCTGGGCATCTCTCCATGTATTAGCTAGCCACCTGAATATCCTCATTGGAGAACTGTTTATTCATATTTTCTGTCCATTTTTCAATTGGATTGTTAATTCCTTTGCTGTTGAGGCACTGGAGTTCTATAAATCTTAAAGAAAAGTCCCTTGCCAGATATGTAATTATCAGCAAATATGAATTTGTTGTCATTTTTGTTATGTGCTTTTTCATGGTGTCAATTTCATTGTTCCATATAATTTTCTATGTTGAGTTCATTTTGTTTATGAATCATGTTATCACTTCCCCCAATGCTATTGTTTTAGTATTTGCTAAATATTTGTGCTGGTCCTCTTTTTTATTTTGATATGAAGATTATCATTTTTCTTTGAGGTTACCCTGTGATTTATAGTTTTCCTCCCAAGTTTAGAACATTCCGTTCTATCTTATAGTTGTCTTGACTTCCCTACCATTTAGAAGTTCTGTGACGATACAGTTTTTTCCCTCTTTTTGGTTTGTAGTTGTCCTCATTTGTCAATTGATGTCTCTGCTTCCCTGTTTACAATCTTGTAGGCTTATTTACTTTGGATACCTCCATAGCTGTGTTGGTTTCTGGGTTATATCATCATGTGTATTAATGGTCAGTTGTTGTTGGCTGTTGTTGTCAAGCCATGGTATTTTCAACAGCCTTATATGCATGTGAAAGCTGGACAATGAATAAGGAAGACTACAGAAGAATTGTTGCCTTTGAACTGTGGTGTTGGTGAAGAATATTGAAAACACCATGGACTTCCAGAAGAACAAACAAATCAGTCTAGGAAGAAGTACAGCTGGAATGCTCCTTAGAAGTGACAATGGTTAGACTTTGTCTCACATATTTTGGTCATGTTATTAGAAGGGACCAGTCCCTGGAGAAGGATATTATGCTTGATAAAGTGAAAGGTCAATAGAAAAAAAGGAATATACTCAACATGGATTGACACAGTGGCTGCAACAATGGGCTCAAACATAGAAAGACTCTGAGGATGGAGTCGGAAGTGAATCATAGCACCTAACAATAATAACAAAGCTTGATTGGCAATTATATACCTAAGGCCAATATTGGTCTAATTCAGGCTGTTAGGGTATTTGATACTGTTGAACATAGCACTCAAAAGTGAGAAGAAGTAAAAAGAAGCCTTTGATCCAGGAATTTTGCTTCTCTGAATTTATCTACCAGTAGATGTGCCTAAAGCCCGATATATACTCACATATGTTCTTAAAGACAAATGTAGAAGGATGTTCATTGCAGCCAAATGCTGGAAATAGCCTAAATGTTCGTTAATAAATAAATGGTAAAATAAATTATGATACATTCATATAATAAAATATATAACTATATAAAAATTAAGTATATATAGCAAAATGCCAGAATAAATTCTACACCAAAAAAATGAGAGTATAAAGCAATGTATATAATAAATTCTCATTTATGTAATCAAAAGGAGGGAGAGGTATATATATAAAGATAGATAAAGTTTTTTATAAACACACTATTTCTAGAGGGATACACAAGAAATGGGGTGGGAAATTGCAATCTGGGCTTGAAGATTTACTTTTCACATGTTGTTTGTTTTGTTCTGTCGAGTCATCTCCAACTCATAGCAATCTTATGTACAACAAAACAAAACACTACCCAGTCCTGTGTCAGCCTCACAATCCCTGCTATACTTGAGCCCATCGCTGTAGCCACCATGTCAATCCATCATCTCATTGAGAGCCTTTCCCTCTTCCATTGACCCTCCACTTTACCAAACATGACATCCTTCTCCAGAGAATGCTCCCTTCTGACAACATGACCAAAGTGAGACAAAGTCTGGCCATTCTCACTTCCAAGGAGCATTCTGTCTGCACTTCTTCCAGGACAGATTTGTTAGTTCTTTTAGCAGTCCTTGGTACTTTCAGCATTCTTTGCCAGCACCACAACTCAAAAGTATCAACTCTTCTTCAGTCTACCTTATTCATTGTCCAGCTCTCATATGCATATGAGGTGATTGAAAATACCATGGCTTGGGTTAGGAGCATCTTAGTCTTCAAGGAGACATCTTTGTTCTTCAGCACTTGAAAAAGGTCTTTTGCAATGGATTTGCCCAATGCAGTATGTCTTTTGATGTCTTGACTGTTGCTTTCATTGGTGTTGATTATAGAACCAAGGAATGGGAAGTTTTTGACAACTTGGTGGACTTGAACTGGCAACCAAGTTCATTTGTGGTTTGTATTATGCATGGATTCCGTAACAACATTAGCTAAAATTATTTAGCATTTGTCACAAAACAAAATGTGCACGAACTGTTGAATGAAAAATGAATTTGCTTTGTAAGCTTTCATCTAAATCACTATAAAAAAATTTAGAAAAATAAAAAACTTAGCAAAGAAAAAATATACAAAATCATCTAGGATTTACCAAATAGTAGGTGGCTTAGTCACCTAAGGCATTTAACCGCTAACCAGAAGGTTGGTGGTTCAAACCAGTCACCCTGCAGAAGGAAGACTGGGCAATCTACTTTAGAGATTTGCTGCCTTGGGAACCCCAAAGGGGTCACTATGAGTCAGAATTGACTCGATGGCAGTGAATTTCGTTTGTTTTTTTTAGGCATCGAATAAACAAAATGCATTATGTGCATTATATTATTTAATCCTTAAACTATGTAAGGAGTATACTATTATCCTCATTATATATAAGTAGGTTAAGCAGCTTGCTTAAGGTCTCATAGCTAGTAAGTGACCAAACAGATTTGTACAAGACATAAGGATACCTCGGCCCTCACTGTTCAAGATTTGTCTATATCACCAGCCTTACAGTCTGCTCTCTGAAGAACAATCTCTGAAAACAAAAGGCCTGGTCTGGCCCTGAAAGCAGATGTGAGGGCACTGGAGAGATTTTCAGATCCCATCTACACAGAGCATAGTTAAGAAGAGGGAGTGGAGGCTCTAGGTGAGGAAGTCCCCTGGCCTCATGCACTTCCACACTCTATAGGAAATAGGGTAGTCAGAGGGGGCTCAGAGTGGAAACCGAGGGCCCTTTGTCCTTGTGTGTCAAAGGATGATGCTGTAGAACCCTCTCTAAACTAAAAAGTACAGAAATCAAGTCCAGGAATTTTGAACAATTGAAAGACAGACAAAATGCTAAAGGATGGTGTTTGTATATAGTGATTTATGGAAATTTAAGTGAGAAAATATTCTCTGCCAAATGATTTTGTAACTGGTTATTACCACATCTGTAGTTGAGTTTCACTTATGTTGCCTGCTGGTCCAATGACAAAAATAATATGCTTTTTATTTTATTTGATACTTACTTTGTGTTAGCTTAGTTCTCACTTTCTGTGGTTGAACGTATTTTACAAAGATGGTCAATATATCCCATCCTACATGTTCTTCTTACAAAATGAAGTTGATACCCCTTCTTTTGAGTGATGAGGTCTCTGTCCTTTCCCCTTGAACCTAGATGACCTTCTGTGACTACCTCAACAAATAGACTATGACAGAGAAGTAACCCCCTGTATAATACTTCCAAGTGTAAGTCATAAAGTCATTTACTTCTGTCTTGATTTCTTGGTACTCTTATTCTTGGAACCCAGTCACTATGACTTTAAGGAGCCCAAGTATCCACATGCAAAGTCCTTTTACAGGTGTTTTAGCTGGGAGCCCCAGCCAGCACTGATCATAAGACATCTGAGTAAGCAAACATTTCCAGCTCCCATCTTCTCCCCCAGCATGAAGTCACCTCCAGCCCCTCACCATGGAGTCAATCCCAGCCTTCTCTTCACTCTAACTGAATCTGCATGTCTTCACCAAACTCTGCCCAAATTGTGTATTAAAGAGGAAAATATGTGATTATTGTTGTTTGAAGCCATTATCTTTCAAGTGTTTTCTTAGGTAGCAGTAGATAAGTGAAACTCTATATATCCTTGCAATAGAAGGTAGGCTTTTGAACTCAAGACTATAAGTATCACTATGAATTGACACATTTCTAATGTACCATAATCTACCCATGTAAAAACATAAAATGCTGATCTCCAAAGCCCCTTTTTATTTCATTTAAGTGAATTAAACTTAAAGCCCCTTTTTATTTCTAATCATATTGCTAATATTCAAAATAGCTGATATAGAAGCAGTGTTATCTTAAAATGTCAGGGAACAATTTATTCATCAAGCAGGGTATACAAAGGAGCTCTGATGGCTTAGTGCCTAAGGCATTTGACTGCTAACCAGAAGCCTGGTGGTTCAAACCCACCAATGACTCCTGGGAAGGAAGATTGGGCAATCTACTTCCACAGAGATACCACCTTGGAAACCCAAGAAGGGGTTGCTAGGAGTTGGATCTGACTCAATGGGTAAATTTGGTTTGTTTTTTGGTTAGGGTATACAATGTGACATGTTACCTTGTCTTTTTTCTACTTGTTTTCTTGATAAGCATTTCACTTTGATAAGCTGTAACCAGAACCCAGATATGAGTACCTGCCTTGCACCATAGCATGATGATCAGATTGCAACTTATGTAAATGACATTTTAAAAAACACAACCGAAAGCATATTGGCATTACTTTTCTAAAATTATAGGATATGCATACATTTTTCTAAAATCTGAAAACTCAAAATGTCTAAATTCAGAAGAGAGAGTCCAGATAAAGGCTCGTATAAACATTGATTTTTTGCAAAGACAATTTAAAATAAAGCATAGTGTTTTCAACAAACAGTGGTGGAACTGAACAGCCAAAAAAAAAAGAACCTGTATTTATAATCACATCTTAAAAATTGACTCAAAATGGATGATAGGCTTAAATGTTAATCATTAAAACTATAAAACTTTTAGAAGAAAATACATGAAAAAATCTTTGTGACTTTGGGTTAGGCAAAGAGTTGTTAGTTACAACAATAAAAGCACAATTCATAAAAAGAAATTGATAAATTAAACTTTATTAAAATGTAAAACTTTGTTCTGTGAAAGACACAGTAAAAAGAATGAAAAGACAAGGAATAGACTGAGAAAAAGTATTTTCAAATCACATATCAGACAAAGGACTGGTATGCAGAGTATTTAAATAGCTCTCTAAACTCAATAAAAAGAAAACAACAGTCCAAAATTTCTGTAAATGTGTAAAATATTTGAACAGACAATTCAACAATGAAAATCTAAAGATGGCAAAGCAAATGAAACGTGCTCCACATCATTAGTCCTTAGGGAAATGCACATTAAAACATGAGATACCATTATATATCTATTGTTGTCGCTGTTGTTATGTGAGGTGGAGTCGCCCCGACTCATAGCGACCCATCCTTGGGTTTCCGAGGCAGTAGATTGCCCAACCTTCCTTCCAAGGAGTGGCTGGTGTGTTTGAACCACCAGCCTTCTGGTTAGCAGTCAAGTGCCTTAGGCACTATGCTACCAGAGCTCCTATATATCTATGTGTTGTTGTTGTTGTTGTTATGTGCCGTCGAGTCAGACCTGACTCATAGTGATCCCTCTTTGGGTTTCCGAGACAGTATAACTATGGGAGTAGATTGCCCCATCTTCCTTCCGAGAAGTGGCTAGTGGGTCTAGTGGGTATGAACCACCAGCCTTCTGGTTAGCAATCAAGTGCCTTAGGCACTATGCTACTAGAGCTACCATATATCTATTGTTGTTGTTGTTGTTGTTGTTGTTCTGCCGTCGAGTCAGCCTTGACTCATAGCGACCCCTCCTTGGGTTTCTGAGGCAGTATCACTACGGAAGTAGGATTGCCCAACCTTCCTTCCGAGAAGTGGCTGGTGGGTTTGAACCGCCAGCCTTCTGGTGAGCAGTCAAGTGCCTTAGGCACTATGCTACCAGAGCTCCTATTAGGATGGCTAAAATTTAGCAAAACAAAAACTGACAATACCAACTGCCAGCCAGGATACCAAACAACTAGAGCTCTCATAAAATGCTGATGGGAATGCAAAATTGTCCAGCCCCTATGGAAATCAGTTTGGCAATTTTCTAATAAAGTTAAACATACACTTACCATATGAAACAAAAATGCTACTCCCAGGTATACACCCAGAGATATAAAAAAAATATGTTCACACACAAAAAAACTTGTATATGAATGTTTAACATCAGCTTTATTCATAATTGTCCCAAACTGGAAACACAAAAGTCCTGTATCTGGGGAAAGGACAAACAAATGGTGGTATATCATACACTAGAATACTTTTTGTTGAGTGTCATCAAGTTGATTCCAACTTTTAGCGACCTGTCTTAGTTCTCTAGTGCGGCTATAACAGACATACCAGAAATGCATGTCTTTACCAAACAGAAATTTATTTTCTTACAGTTTAGGAGTCAAGTGCCTTAGGCACTATGCTACCAGAGCTCCTATATATCTATGTGTTGTTGTTGTTGTTGTTATGTGCTGTCGAGTCAGACCTGACTCATAGCGATCCCTCCTTGGGTT
>NW_006921658.1:2363466-2383110 GCF_000298275.1 Orycteropus afer afer
TATATATATATATATATATATATATACAGGAAGCAGGCCACACCCCAAAGGCAACTCCCCTTCAACTGATTAACTGCTCATAGCAGATTCCAAACTAGAGTTGATTACACCGTTTCTAATCTCATGAGGGGAATAACTATCACAGCTGCCACACCACTCAAACTCATAGCCCAGCCAAGTTGTCACACCACCTTAACTACTACACAATGCCTTATGATAGAGTAGAACTGCCCCATAGGGAATGTTTGGCTGTAATTTTTATGAAAGCATATTGTCAGGTCCTTCTCATTCCTAACTGCTGGTTCGTTCAAACTGCCAACCTTTCTGTTAGCGGTTGAACATCTAACTTTTGTGCCACCAGGGCTCCTTAATAGAATGCTACCTAGCCAAAAGAAAAACTAGGACACATTCATGCAATAACTTGGATAGATGTTAAGGGCATTATGCAGAGTGAAAAGAAGCCAGTTTTAAAAGGTTATATAATATATGATCCCATTTACGTAACATTTGGAGATAAATTAAACTGTAGAGATGGAGAACAGAGTAGTGGATGCCCGGGGTTGATGGTGGGAGGAGGATTAGCATGAGGGCATGATTTGGGGAGATAGAACAGTTTTGTTTCTGGACTGTAATGATAGTGACACAACAGTATTTTGTCAAAAATCATTAAACTGCATAAAAAGTGAATTTGGGGAAATGATAGGGTTGGTGCCAGCCAGAGAGGGATGCAGAGGTCACGAGGGTCTCCTGGAGGGTAGGGATGGCATAAGGGGATTAGAGGTCACTGGAGCAGCTTCTGTAGGAGTGACCCTTCTCACTCAACCCTGCACGGCTTGCCATACCAAGAACACCAATATGACCAAGAAGGCCATTCTCTATACCTACCTAGTGCCCCTCCAAGATAATGGGAACATATCCAACATGCCCAGACACATACACATCTTGAAGTGGCTGAAGAAACTGTAAGCATCTCTACTGACAAAGAGACAGGCCTTTCTCTTGTGGGCCCCAGTAAAAATGTCAAAACAAAACAAACTTCATATAAATTAAAAACAATTTTAAAACCCTAAACTAAATCTAAAACAAATTTAAAATCTAAATGTTATCTTCAATACATCATTATATTGACTTATTGCCACTGTCTCCCATCACTTTAGCATCATTGTCACTAAACTATTCTCTCCTAAAATTCTAATACTTTGCATAACATGAAAATTCAAAACAAAACTTATTTTGAAAAACATAAAGTATGGAATTAATATTAGAAGAAATTGAAAAACTTGAGAATATAAATTTAACTTTTTTGGGGGGGGTTGTTGTTCAAGAAGACTCTTTATTAACCCAACTTATTCTCAGAAGTATTTTTCTTAGGACATCATGAAAACAGCAAGAATCATAGGAGCTCCCCCAGGAAGCAAAAGGTAAGGGAGGACCTTACCCTCTCCTCCAAACAGCCTTGTTGCTGGAGAAGTGCTGCTTTAGAGAACACAAAAGTGAAAATGGTTTTCAAGTTATTTTCATTTGATGGACAAGAATGAGAATCATTTCAGTTCTGCTATAAATCCTATAGGAGCTCTGGTGGTATGGTGCCTAAGGCATTTGACTGCTAACCAGAAGGCTGGCAGTTCAAACCCACTAGCCACTTCTCAGAAGGAAGGTTGGTCAATCTACTTCCGTAGTGATACCACCTCGGAAACCCAAGGAGGGGTCACTATGAGTCAGATATGACTCCACAGCAGTGGTTGTGAAATCCTATCCTTAAATTCAAGGTACCCCAAAGGAAAACTCCATGAGAATGGTTATAGGTAGATATAGATTGCTAAAAGAAGCTCCTTCAAAAGACAGAGTGCCCAAAAATTAGAAGAAAAGGACAATAAATGATAATGACTGAGAGAGAAGTAAGGCATCCTTAAGATCAATTTTTATTTCTTATTTAGTTTTGCAATATTTTATTGTTTTTTAGATGAAAATTTACAGTGAATAGGGTTCCCATTTAACAATTCTTATACAAATTGTTTGTGATATTAGTTACAATTTTTACAAGGTGTTAGCATTCTCATTATTTCCTTTATACTTGTTCTGTTTCCATTGATCTAGCTGCCTTTCCCCTCCTTGCCATGTCATCTTTGCTTTTGAGTAACTATTCACTGGTCTCATATAGTTAATTGTTTAATAGAAACATTACTCATGGATGATGTTTATTTCATAATCCACTCTGCTGTTTGCCCGAAAGGTGACCTCCAGGAGTGCTTTCAGTTTTAGGTTAAAAGGTATCTCAGGGCAATAGTCTCAGTCAGGGTTTCCTCCAGTCTATCAGTCCATTAAGCCTGGTCTTTTTTTTTTTTTTAAAGAATCTAAGCTTTGTTCTACACTTTTTCCCATTCTAAGGGACCTTCCATTTTTTTCCTTGGTGAAAATGATCAATAGTGGTAGCTAGGCACCATCTAGTTCATCTGGTGTCAGGCTAGAAGAGATAGTGGTTTATGTGGGCTATTCTATGGACTAGTTTTCTCCTTGAGTCTTTGTTTTCCTTCATTTTCTTTTACTCTAGATAAGTAGAGATGAAGAGCTTGATCTTAGATGGCAGGTTGCAAGCTTTAAGACCCCAGGCATTAATCAACAAACTAGGAGATAAATCAACTTTATGACCTATGTTATACCAATTGACAAAGTTATTCCATGAGACTATGGTCTTGAGCCCTACAACCCAGTAAACCAATTTCATGTTGTTTAGATACGTCTAAGAAGTCTCCAAAACTGTAGCCCACATGTCCTTTATTATATTTATAAATATATATGCAGCACACACAAACATATTTACATATCATATTTATATATGCCTATAGATACGGTGTAGTGGTTAAGCATATGACTGCTAACCAAAAGGTTTGGACTTTGAACTCACCAGCCACTCCATAGAAGAAAGATGTGGCATTCTGCTTCTGTAAACGTTATAGCCTTGAAAACTGTATGGGGCAGTTTTACTCTGTCTTAGAGGGTCACTATGAATCAGATTCTACTAAATTACAACAGTTTTGGCTTTGGTTTTGTAGATATACCTGTATTTATACATGATACACTCACACATGCCTTCCTATAGACATATATGCATACACTTCTACCCATGTAACCCATTAACATATATTTTGTTAATACTGTTACTGAAAATTTGAATATGTTATAGCATTTATCAAAGTTGTCCCTTTCTCTTGTTTACTTCTTAGTGTCTTCATTTACTTTGATCAAGTTGTGTGGACTTCACCTTTATTTAGTATTTTCTTTCCTATCACCTAAAAAAAACAAGTGTCTACTATCTAGAAAATGATTCTCCATCCTTCCTCCTCCCATCACTAGTAATCTTCAAAGAGTGTTTCTTTCTATGTATGTATTTATGCTTAACTTTTTATAATAGTGAGATCATACAATATTTGTCCTACTGTGATTGACTTACTTCACTTAGCATAATGTCCTTCAGATTCATCCATGTTATAAGATGTTTTGTGCACTCCTCATTATTCTTTGTACCTCTGAAGTATTCTGTTGTATGAATGTACCTCAGTTTGTTTATCCATTCATCTGTTGTGGGGCACTTAGATTCTTTCTTTCTCTTTACTATTGCGAATAATGCTGCAGTGAACAATGGTGTGAATATGTCTATTTGTGTCACTGCTCTTACATCTCTTGGATATATATCTAGGACTGGGACTGCTGGATCATAGGTATTTGTATTTCTAGCTTTTTGAGGAAGCACCATACCATTTTCCACATGGGTTATATTATTTTACAGTGTCACCAGCAGTGTATAAGAGTTCCAACCTCCTTGAAGCCTTGCTAGCATTTGTTGTTTATTGTTTTTATTTCCTTACCATTTCCATTTTTGCAGAGGAGAGATGGTATCTCATTGCAGTTTTGATCTGCGTCTCTTTAATGACTAATGCTCATGAACATCTTTTCATGTATTTGTTGGCCATGAGAATGCCCTCCTTGGTGAAATGTCTGTTCATGTTCTTTGCCCATTTTTTGATTGGGCTATTTGTCTTTTTGTTGTTGAGTTGTTGAAGTTTTCTATTTATTTTAGAGATTAGACCCTTGTCAGGAAGGTCATTGCAAAAATGTTTTTTCCCAGTCTGTAGGTTCTCTTTTTACTTTTTTGCTTAAGTCTTTAATGAGAGTAAGTATTTAATTTTTAGGAAGTCTCAGTTATCTAAATTATCTTTTGTTGATTGAGCAACATTAGTTGTGCTTAATAGACTATTTATGCTGAAAATTAGGTACCCTAGTGTTGTTCATTTATTATCTTCCAAGAACTTTATACTTTTAGCTTTAACATTTAGGTCTTTGATCCATTTTGAGTTAGTTTTTGTGCATGCTGTGAGTTATGGATTTTTATGCAAATGGATAACTAGTTTTGCCAGCATCATTTGTTAAAGAAACTGTGTCTTCCCCATCGAACAGACTTTGACCATTTGTCCAAAATTAGCTGCCCAGAGATAGATGGATTTACTTCTGTGTTCTCAATTCTGTTCCATTAAGACCAACTTTTAAATCCTTTAGTTGCTAATTACTAGAGCTATAACCTTGATTATGTCACTTAACTTCTCTAAATCCACATTGTCTCATCTGGAAAATGGGAATAACTACAACTCCATCATAGGACTGTTTTGACAACTGTGCCTAGTGCAGCACTATTCCTGGCTTATTGTAAATATCTCATTATAATCATATGAGAGGAGCTCTGGTAGCATAGTGCCTAAGGCACTTGACTGCTAACCAGAAGGCTGGTGGTTCAAACCCACCAGCCACTCCTTGGAAGGAAGGTTGGGCCATCTACTTCCGTCGTGATACTGCCTTAGAAACCCAAGGAGGGGTTGCTATGAATCAGGTTTGACTTGATGGCACATAACAACAACAACAACAATCATATGAGAAGTTCCTAAGTTTCTGTTGCAAACCAAGAAGGAACACTGCTTTGCTACCATAAATGAAATGACACCAATATCTAGAGATCTTGGGAAAGGATTGATTATGAAATGAGAGAATGACAATAAATTTTACTGGCATCAATGATAGAGGATATCTTACAGCTCCTCTTACAGCAATTGTTGCCAGGGAAGTTCCCATCACAAATCATCAGAGAGTTGGTAAGGCCCAGAAAGATGCTAGCAAAGTATATTGTACATCAAGCTATCAATATTCCTTTAGTGAATGGATTTAAATTCTATAGCAATGGCCACAGAAATCAGATGGATCTCTTAATGTATAGTAAGTCACAAAATCGACAATTCTTACTCTTTTCTTTTAACAAAATTAGAAAATGATTATAGGAGTAAAATTTGACTTACTTGTTTAGAATTGTAAGTAAAATTTTTGTGCCTTACTTATCCTATATATAATATAAAGAAGAGCTACCCCGTTTTTTATAGAATGAAAGAGAAAAAATGAGACACCTAGTATCTCAGGAGCCTTAGAAGGCAGAGTGTGTTGATACATTTTTCTCTCCTTTCCTTACAGGACCGAATGAAACTGAAGGTCATTTAATTCTTGACCTTCTCAGTTTTGGAAACCTAGATTTTAAATACACTATGTGAATGGACTAAACTACTTTAGATATTTTGTGCTATATCATCATTTTTCAAAAACTTAAAAAATGAATCTTTGTCCAAAAAATCAAGTTATAAAAATACTACATATAGCTTCTGACATGTTCTTCTAGTAATGTATTAAATAACTAAAAGGAAATAGAAATGCTTCAAATAGATGGAAACATGAAGTCCATCATATAGTGACTTTTTAAATATATGCAAACTTAGGTATTATTTAGGCTCATTATTAGAAAATAATCTAAATAAAAGGCAAAGAATTAGTATTTTGTCTAAATAATGTAGTAAGAACTCTATAAAGACTTCAAATTTCAAATGATGTATTTTTCCGTATAGCATATATTCTTCATATAGCATATGTTCAATGAAATTAAATATACTAATTTACCAGTTATATTTATATTCACAAAAAAAACTTTCTAAAATATTTATACTTCAAAATGTCCATTATGCAATTAAAATAATGACCAATTAATTAATCCATTGCCAAAATCCATGCAATGTTTTTCATTAAAATCTTTGACTACTTTGGACTGTTCCTCTACTCAATTATGCTTTTTCTCCTAACCATGATTCAGAAAGAGAAAAACAAGGTTCTAATTCAATTTTGACCAAATCCAGAATTGATTTGAAGAATTATTTAAGAAGAAGAAGAAACATGTCCAGGAAACAGTGACACAGTTAAAATGCAATGTGACTGAGGCCTAAAATATTTCATCACTTAGCAGGTCAACGCTGTTATCCATTCTATTTTTTATTTCTAATTTACTTAAAATCACTCCAAGGCAAATGGTGATTCTGAAGCCAGAGTTCTCAGTACTTCTCTTCCATTTGACTGGATAAATCAGGTAAATTGGAATGACCCATAATTCTAACAAAGTATTTCTACATTCTATGCAAATTAATGCACCAATCACTAAAAGAGTGCTTTTGTAAGGTCATGTAAATGAAAGCCTGAATACAGGACACAGGTCAATAACTTGAATGTTGCAGCATTATGTCATTTACGGCTTTTGATTATGAGGTCCACTAAGTAAAGTGTCCAGTCTGCAAAATAACAATAACCTTTCATGCAAATTATTTTCTAGTAACTATTTTCATACAAAATAGTTTTAGGTCTGTGGAAATACTGCAGAATGAGATTTCAGAGAGATTTTTTTGAATGCATATATTCTATTTCAATTAAAATTTTATTTCTTCAATGCTCATGTACACATACACATAAATATTTAGCCAAATAGATAAAAAATATTTTTATAGGATGTGATTTCACTTATATAGCAAATAGCAATAATTTCACCTTCATTCTTAGATGCATAGATAAATATTACAAACACAGATTTGATACATAGCACCACAATTCTTTAAGAAAAAAAAATAGTTTCAAGTGCATTGTTATAAAAGTAGAGTCCTGGATCTTGTACAGATTTTGATTTAGAAATCCTAACTATTTATTTAGCTCTGGTAGCATAGTGGCTAAGGCACTTGACTGCTAACCAGAAGGCTGGCGGTTCAAACCCACCAGCCACTCCTCGGAAGGAAGGTTGGGCAATCCTACTTCCGTAGTGATACTGCCTTGGAAACCCAAGGAGGGGTCCCTATGAGTCAGGGCTGACTTGACGGCACATAACAACAACAACTATTTATTTGGGATGCAGATTGCCATAAAAACATGTACATATCAATTTTTACTCATTGCATAAAAATAATGCACATAAACAAAGGTTGTCCCTAAAGAACACTACCTACACATACTTAAAGTGGCAAAATCCTTCCTAAGTATCAAGCAAATTTTACTGTCATCAAATTTTACTGTCATGTTTTCTTAACATTCTAGAGCCCTTGGTGTTCTCACAATTTCCACACTCTCCTGGAGAAAGACCATTCTGTTGGGCATTATCTTCCTGCCCAGATAGTCTCCATCAATCAATTTCACCCTATTTCTAAACAGGAATCCAATTCTTTTTGGTAAAGAAGTTCTCTAGTTGTAGTCACTGCATCGTATATTCTCACACTTCATACCCTAGCCTGAAAAAGGGCAAACTGAACTTGTGTTACTCTTCCAATAACGGAAGGTGCTAATGCTGTAGTTTCTGGCAGTGGTAGAGAAAAAAACCCTTCTAGATCACAGATCACAACCAGATGGAATACTCTCTTGTTTTACTATTACCATACAAAACAGAAAACAGTGCTTGTTCAAAGAGCCAAAGAAATGTGCATCTCTGCCTCCCTGCCCCCCTCCCTCTCTGGCAGTGTTCAGGGAGACTGCGGCTCTGTAGACCTCCGGGAGAGCAGAAACACATGTTTTCTAGTACTCCATGCTTTATATAGGGCTGCAATTATTGGGTATAGCTCTGCTTGAAAGTTGAGAAGCGCTAAATAACCTCTAGACAAGGTCTCTTCTCTCCTAGGGAAGGGAATGCGTCCAGTAATTCCTCTCAAGTTCCTGAGGCAATTTGGGTCTAGGGTGTATTTTCCCTGCTGAGGGCACCAAGGGTTTCTTCCAACGGTACAGCTCTGCAGTGGGTCATGTGACTGCTGGGTGTGTGCCTCTGTGCGCGGTGGGGGGATGAGTTTGCGGGTATGTGTGTGTGTGAGTGTGTATGTAGTGTGTATGTGTGCATAAGTTACATGTCTAGTTTTTAAAGATTCTTGTTTTTCTAGGGCTGTGTGTGTGTGTGTGTGTGTCTGTGATCCTGACTGTGAAGTGAGTGAGACTAAGAAAAAGAGAATAAGGGAACGGTCTTGGGCAAGACGATGCGACCAAATGTGCCTGTGTCAGTCCCATTCCTTGGTGAGCCTCTGCATTGGGGGCGCGGTCCCCGTCCTTGGGGTAGGCGAGGACAATGGGGTGCCGGCGCCCCTCCCCGCACTGTGTGCACCCACCTGACGAATACGCGGCGGGTTCGGCGGGGTGGAGGCCCCGCCTTCCGGGGCCGGGGAGGTGGGAGAAGCCATCTTTCTGCTGCTCCGGGTTTCTTCCTCCTGTCACGCCCGGGTCTCCCGCGTCTTCTGCGTCTCTGCAGTGCCCGGCCTGCGGCCCGCGTCCTAGATGAGCCAGGAGAATCCGCAGCCGCCGCGCCCCGCAGAGACCCGCCCGGGCTCGTCCGCCGCAGAGTGCGAGGGGCGGCTGTCCCCCTTGGCTCGCCCGCCTGGAGTTCTGGCCGGACCCCTCGCCCCTTCTCGCGTCCACCTACCTCCCGACTGGGAGACTCAAAGCCATGGCGAGCCGGAGTGGGGCGCGACCTTGGCCTTGGGGCTGGGCTGGCGGCGATAGGGGCGGCGGCCGCACTTGGCTGCCCCTTCCCAGCGCCGCGCTCCGCGCGTGTCTGAATGTGCGAGCCGCCGGGCTTATTCTAGCGGCACTGGGAGAAAGGAGGCTGCTTCCCTCCCTGCTGCCAAGATCGCCAGGAGAGCGATGAGCTCATGGACAGCTCCCAGAAATATGTCTATATGCACCACTGGCTGCTGGAGTTAGAGAGGTGGGTGGGGATAAGGAGGCTCCGGCAGGCGCTCCCGCATCACAGGCAGACGTTCCCTGGGGAGGCCCCAGGCCGCTGGGGCACGACCAGCTATTCCCTGCTCATCTCCACACTCATTCACTCTTAGCTGTTTCCATTCATACTATACACACATTTCTTATTCACACTCATTCTCCCTTTCGCGTTATGATAGGTACCCACCCACCTCTGGCCTCAACATGCAACACATTCTTTGTTCTGCCAACCACTCCCTATCAATGAGGAGGAATTGATTTATGGAATGAACATGATGTGGAATGTCACTGCAGCTTCAACCTATGTCAGGTGTGGGGCCATGGATGAAGTGCCAAAGAAATATACCTTTTAAGCTTTGGGCATTTCTCTCTTCCCCAAGATCCAACTTCTCCCTTCCTACTCTTTCTTACTATGAGAAAACATCCTCCAGTCTTAAGTGAAAGCAGATAGTGAAGGATCCATCCTCACCAAAGTGGAGAACACCTCTTCTGTAGCCCTATGAAGAACTTAGAAGACAGAACCAAGTATGCAGACTTCTGCTATGCAGATGCCTGTCACAGGTGTCATGAATCCCACACAGGTGCCAGTCTAATTTACATCACTCTTTGCCAGGGATACAGTGAGAGTTACCATTGACTGAGTTCACACCAGGTGCCAAGACCAGGTCATTATCTCCCTTCATGGTTCAGCTGCACTAGTGAGGTGGATATTGTTAGGTGTTTTATAAAGTAAGATGATGCTCAAGAGATCGATTGTCCCTCTCTTATGCATCATCCCTTTTCCCTTCCATATGGATCGCCATATGTGCACCTTAAAAACAACAACAAAAGAAAAACAACAAAAACCTGGTTAACCCTAGTTCCCTATAGCTACTGTTCCATTTCTCTACACCTCCTCAGCAAGAGCATCTAAAATTTTTCAATATCTAATTTCTCTTCTCATATTCCAATTGAAACCACTCCATTCAGGCTTTCTTCCACCCACTCAACTAAATTTTCTCCTCACAAGATTGCCAATAATCCTCATGTTGCTCTAATTTGGCTTCAAAATGTCAACTTGACTTCTGGGACACTGTTCTCTGTCAATTGTCTTCTTACCTCACTGTTGCTTCTTATCAATCTATTTCTAATTCATCTTTTAGGCTTATAAACTTTGGATTGCCAAAGAATGCAGTCCAACCGAAAAACCAAATCCAGTGCCACGGAGTCGATTCCAACATAGTGATCCTATAGGGCGGAGTGGCACTGCCCTATGGGTTTCAAGGCTGTAAATCTTTACAGAAGCAGATCATCTCATCTTTCTGCTGCAGAGTAGCTGGTGGATTCAAACTGCTGACATTCTGGTTGGCAGCCGAATGGCTTAAGTACTGTGCCACCAGAGCTCATTAAGGTGCAGTCCAGGCTTCCTTATTTTTTCTATTGGTACTCATTTCATTGCTGATCTTATACTAGTTTAAATAGAATCTATATTCTGATAACCCCAAAATGCTATTTCCATCCAGTTTCTCCCTTTAATTACAAAGTCCTGTTGCCAATTGCCTTTACCTCCACTAGGCAAACCAACTACTCTAATATACCTTTTACCACCTTTCAGTTGCTCAGGACAAAAACCTCAGAAACAATAATGGTGATACAACTTGAAAATGTCATCAGTGTCCCTGAGTTTTAATGTGGAAGTTGTTATGTTGGTGAATGTCTTGGTGTATATGTTTTCACTATAATAAAAGTATGTAAATATATGTGTGTGTGTGTATACATATATTATATATAATTTCTTCATTTCTGTCCATAGGTCATCCTGGATATTTACATATATTATATATATATATATATATATATATATATACACACACACATATATATATATACTTAAGAGGAAAAAAAAAAACTCAGAAAGAATCTTAATTCCTTGCTTAATTCCCTACATTTCATCCATCAGCAAATCCTATTGCTTCTACCTTCAAACACAATCTGGCCACTTCTCTATTTGCACATCATCTCTCTAATCCAACCCATCATCATCTTTTACCTGGATTTATTCTTCCACCCTTGCTCCTCAGTTAGCTTGCAACAGAGCAGCTTGACAGTGCTTGAAGACCTCCTATGTCTCACTATCTCACCCAAAGTAAGAGCCAAGGCCTTTCAGTGGTCTACAAGATCTATATAATCCATCCTCCATTCCTGTCCACCTACCTTTCTGACCCTATTTCCAGCCATTCCCTCAGCTAACTCCCAGTAGCCACACTGGGATTATTTCTAGTCCTTGAACATGCCAAGCCCACTCTGGTGTCAGGTGTTTTGCACCTGTGAGTCCCTCTTGTTGCAACACCCCTGCCCCAGATATCTGCATAGATCTTTCTCTGTCTTCCTTCAGGACTCTGCACCAGCATCATTTTATCAGTGATGTCTTCCTTAATTATCCTATAAAATAAAATACCCTCAGTGTCCCTATTCCTCATACTTTGTATATTTCTCAGGTGCCCTCATCATAAGTGAACAATTAATATTTACTTATTTTTTAGTTGATTCTCATTTTTCACTGGAAGGTATGTTCCATGACCTCAGGGGCTTGGCTTTGTTCACTGTTATAAACACTCATAACTCCAGCATCTTGAACAGTGCTTGACACATTAGTGTTCAAAAAATGTTTGCTGGATTAATTAAGCATCTTTGCCAGCAACACTTATTTAGAAAGCTGAAGAATTATGATTTGAACTCTGGTTTAAATCTCGAAGTCCAAAGTCCAAATCTCCACCACATTACAGTTCCTCAGTCCCTGCTACAGAATGAGGGATATCATTGCTGATGTCAGATGAATCTTAGCTGAAAGCAAAGAATACCAGAAAGATGTTTACTTCTGTTTTATTGACTATGCAAAGGCATTTGTGTGGATCATAACAAATTATGGATAACACCAAGAAGAATGGGAATATCAGAACATTTAATTGTGCTCATGAGGAACCTGTACGTAGACCAAGAGGCTGTCATTCGAAGAGAACAAGTGAATAGTGAATGGTTTAAAATCAGGAAGGGCTTGTGTCAGGGTTGTATCCTTTCATCATACTTATTCAATATGTATGCTGAGCAAATAATCTGAGAAGCTGGACTATATGAAGAAGAATATCACATCAGGATTGGAGAAAGACTCATTAACAACCTGTGATATGCAGCTAACACAACCTTGCTTCCTGAAAGTGAAAGCACTTATTGATGAATATCAATAAATCTGCATGGATTGCACTTCAACATAAAGAAAACAAAATTCCTCAGAACTGGACCAGTAAACAACACCAGGATAAATGGAGAAAAGATTGAAGTTGTCAAAGATTTCATTTTACTTGGATCCACAGTCAGCACTCATAAAAGCAGCAGTTGAGAAATCAGATGTCATACTGCACTAGGCAAATCTGTTGCCAGAGGCCTCTTTAAAGTGCTGAAAGAGCAAAGATGTAACTTTGAAGACTGAAGTTCAACTAACCCAAGCCACTGTATTTTCATTCACCTCACATGCATGTGAAAGCTGGACAATGAATAAGGAAGGTGAAGAAGAATTGATAACTTTGAATTGTTATGTTGGAGAAGAATACTAAGAGTACCATGGGCTGCCAGAAGAACAAACAAATCTGTCCTGGAAGAAGTGCAGCAGGAAGGCTCCTTAGAAGCGAGAATGGCCAGACTTCATCTCACCTACTTTGGTCACATGGACAGAAGGGACCAGTCTCTGGAGAAGGATATCATGGTTGGTGAAATGGTTGGTGAAATGGAGGGTCAATGAAAAAGGGAAGACCCTCAACAGGACGGATTGACCCAGTGGCTGCAACAAGGGGCTCAAGTACAGCAACGATTGTGAGGATGGCACAGGAAAGGGCAGTGTTTCATTCTGTTGTACATAGAGATGCCATTAGTTGGAATCAACTCAACAGAACCTAACAACAACAATACAGTTCCTCAGATACATGGGTAAAAAATCATATATATATATATATGTGTGTGTGTGTGTGTGTGTGTGTTCAAATTTGAAGAAGACTTTATGATGCTACATTATAAAGCTGTTTTTCCCCCCCTCTTTGTAAACATTTCCTCAAGCTACTCAATATGATTATTTTTATGGTGGAAGTGCAGCATTGTGGTTGGAATAGTGAGCTGGGGTCAGTTACTAGCTCTAAGATCCTAATTATTTAACATCTCTTAACTTCAGTCTCCTTATCTATGAAATGAAAATCATAATAGTACTTATCTTATAGGGTCATTGTGACTATTCAACAAGATATTGTATATAAACACTGTCAACACACAATGTAAATGTAATACACTTATTAATAATTATTTGTGTATTAATACCCACCTAAAAATAGAAGGCTGAGGAGAGAAAGGTGGTTAAAAAAGAAACCCTTTATTTCATATCAGAGAACCAAGAGAAGTTTAGTGATACAAGTAAGTGATGATAACACTGTTCTGACTCCGCTTTTCTATATCATGACTGCACACACAGAAAACCACATTAGGGTAATCAATCTTACAGTTTGGGGATATTCAATTTAATAATATTCAATTCAATTTAATTTAACAATGAAGATAATTCAAAAACAGTTGCAGCAGTATATTGACAGAACTTCCAGAGATGCAGGCTGGATTCAGAAGATGTCATGGAATGAGGTATATCATTGCTGATGCTGGATGGATCTTGGATCAAAGTAAAGAAAACAAGAAAGATGTTTACTTGTGTTTTATTGACTATGCAAGAGCATTTGATTGTGTGGATCATAACAAATTGTGGATAACTTTGAGAAGAATGGGAATTCCAGAACACTTAATTGTACTCATGAGGAACCTATACATAGACCAGGAGGCTGTCGTTCAAACAGAAAAAGAGAACACTGCATGGTTTAAAATCAAGAAGGGAGTGCATCAGGGTTGTATCCTTTTACTATACTTGAAGCTGGACTATATGAAGAAGAACGTGCCATCAGGATTGGAGGAGAATCATTAACAACCTGTGATACGCTGATGACACAACTTTGCTCGCTGAAAGTGAGGATGACTTGAAGTACTTACTGATGAAGGTTGAAGAATACACTCTGCAGTATGGATTGCATCTCAATATAAGGAAAACAAAAATCCTCACAACTGGACCTATAAGCAGCATTATGATAAATGGAGAAAAGATTGAAATTGTCCAAGACTTCACATTGCTTGGTTCTACAATCGAGGTCAATGGAAGCAGCAGTCAGGACATCAGACAATGTATAAACTGGGCAAATGGGCTGCAAAGGACCTCTTTCAAGTGCTGAAGAGCAAAGATGTCTCCTTGAAGACTAAAGTGCGCCTGACACAAGCCATGGTATTTTCAATTGCCTCATATTCATGTGAGAGCTGGACAATGAATAAGGAAAACTGAAGAAGAGTTGATGCTTTTGAGCTGTGGTGTTGGTGAAGAATGCTGAAAGTACCATGGACTGCTAAAAGGACTAACAGGTCTGTCCTGAAGGAAGTGCAGCCATAATGCTCCTTGGAAGCGAGAATGGCCAAACTTTGTCTCACATACTTTGGTCCTGTTGTCAGAAGGGACCATTCCCTAGAGAAGGATGTCATGCTTGGTAAAGTGGAGGGTCAACGAAAGAGAGGAAGGCCCTCAATGAGGTGGATTGATATGCTGGCAGCGGTGATGGGCTCAAGTGTAGCAAGAATCAGAGAGCTGGCTCAGGACTGGGTGATATTTCATTCTGCTGTGCATAGGGTCACTATGAGTCAGAAATGGCTTGATGGCATTTAACAACAACAGCAATTTAACAAAAATGAGCACATCAATAAATGCATTAAGGTTTTAAATTGACAAATAAATAGGTAGGTAAATAGAGGTAGACATGGAGATTGATAGATATCAATAGAGATGGAATGCAATACTATAAGTAGGAAAATATCTCAACTTTTACTTTCATAGTCCTGGTGTCACTTGCCACAGTAGTGATGAGTGCTCTAGGAAAGACATAATTTGGGTTTACCAGACAACTATGCAAAATGGAGAGCATTGTAGTGGTTCTTGAAGTCCTCTTAGATGCTGACTGTTTATCCTCCAACAGCCCTCTTTCTCTGGATCTGGGGAGGGTAGTATCATTTTTTCTCAGGACTTCCAACCTCTAGAACTTTGTCTCCTCCTCCTTCCCTAAAAACCCTAACTCCTTTGAAAATCATACTGGATCACCCAGAACTCCTCTTTGATGCAGTCATTAATCTTCCTTGAAGATCCTAAAAACTTAGTTTCTTTTTCTCCAGAATTATCATTGTCATAATTCTTGTTTAATTCAAAATCCACATAGCCAATGTCCCTACTAACCTCCAATGACCTTGACTTCCACCCTACCTCAGATACCCATTCCTATGGTCATACTCTAGAGCTCACCATTTTTGATTACTGCATCCTCTCCATGACTTCAATATCAAGTCTTCTATTCTCTGATCATCACTTATCTTTCTAGCTGATTTCCTCTATTACTCCAGCTAAAATAATTCTTCAACCCCAAGAAAACCTCCATAAACCCACCAATCAATCCTACATCTTTTCACTGTGGGTAGTTCATCTCTTGTCCTCATTTTCCACATGACCCAATTTGGATTCCATGTGCCATTATTTTAATAACTATTTTATATATACCACAAATTGCTCTCTGTCCTTCAATTTTACCACTCTCTTTCTCTCTGTCACACTCACATGGCAAAAAAATAAATCTTGATTATTTTGAAAATTTAATAAGCTTTTTTTAAAAAAAAAAATTGTTGTGATTTAGGTGAAACTTTACAGAGCAAATTCACTTTCCATACAGTAACTCACATACACTTTGTCTTACGACATTAACTACAATTTCCCACAGTGCAACAGCTCCCCTCCCACTTCCTCCCCATAGTTACCTCTTCCCTGTGTCCTTCCCTTCCATGTACCCCTGCCCCCCCGAGCTGTCTCCCTGTGCATAACAGCCTTTCTATTCTCCCAATGATTGATCTCTCCAAGAAGTTTATCTACCTAATGTAAATATTCAGCTCATATGCCTGTCTTTTGTTTGGCTGGTAGCCACAGGAGTGGGTTCAATTCCAAACCTGAAGGGCAGCTAGGGGCCATAGTCCCAGTGGTTCCATCAGGCTCTAACAGACCAGCAAACCTGGTTTCTTTCTTTCTTTTTTTTTTTTTTTTAAATGATTTTGAGTTTTGCTCCAGATTGTTCTTGTACTCTATCCAGGATTTCCTGCATAGATCCCCCTCTGAGTGGTTGCCAATGGTAGCCGGGCACCATCTAGTTCTTCTGGTCTTATAGTCATATAGGCTGAGGATTGCATGGTGTACCAGTCACTTGGACTAATAGATTCTAAGTGTCTTTGATTTTCTTCATTCTTCTTTGGAGAGACCTATCATTGCATCTAGATGGCTGCTTGTAAGCTTTTAAGATCCCAGTTGCTACACACCAAAGTAGGAAGTGGAATAAAGTTTTGTGTAGTATGTTACACCAATTGTGCTTGATGTCCCCTGTGACTATGGTCCCAGCCCCACAGGTCCAACTACTCATTCCGTCTGGATAGCTGTCTGTGGCCAAAAAGTGACTACAATCTTGCCCCTTGTCAATTTTACCATATACCTGGGAATTCTTTTTTTTCTTTTTTCTTTTTTTTATTGTGATCTGGGTGAAGATGTACAGAGCAAATTCACTTTCCATACAGCAGCCCACATACACTTTGTCCCACGACATTGATCACAATTCACCACAATGCAACAGCTCCCCTCCCACTTCCTCCTGACAGTCACCTCTTCTCTGTGCCCATCCCTCCATGCATTCCTGCCCCCTGGGCTGTCTCCCTGTGTATTAAAAGCCCTTTGTTCTTCCATGATTGTTCTCTCCAAGGAGTGTATCTAGCTCAGATAAATGTTGACCTCATATGCCTGTCTTTTGTTTGGCTGTAAGCCACAGGTATGGGTTCAATTCCAGACCTGTAGGGCAGCTAGGGACCATAGTCTCAGTGGTTTGACTGAGGATCTATCAGACTGGCAAACCTGGTCTCCCCCTTTTTTTTCCCCCAAATGATTTTGAGTTTTGTTCCACGTTATTCTCCCTCTCTATTAGGTCTATCCAGGATCTCCTACATAGATCTCCCTCCAAGTGGTTGACAGTGGTAGCTGGGCATCAACTAGTTCTGGTCTCATAGTTGTATAGGCTGCAGATCACATGGTGTACCAGTCACTAGAGCTAATTATTTCCATGAATCTTTGGTTTTCTTCATTCTTCTTTGCTCTGGATGAGGACAGATCCATCATTGCATCTAGATGGCTGCTTGTAAGCTTTTAAGATCCCAGTTGCTACTCACCAAAGTATACCTGGGAATTCTTACAGAACATACAGATACACTTGTACAAACATTGTCTGCCAACCCTATACGTGGTCATGGGCACAATCCCCCCTGCATAGACCTGCCTTATAGTTCAGCCTGTGCACCCATTTATCAACCCAGTGTTTGCCTTCACTGACGACACAGTACTGTATGTACAAAAGAGTTAATCTTTGTTGTCTGTACCTCCCATGCATTCTCTATGTCTTCCTCTTCCACAATGCCACCGTGTTGATCACTCACATTTGGTACATTGCCCTTCTCTTCACCCAAATCAATACTTATCTCTGTCTATCTAACAGTGTTCTCTCCCCTCCCTTCCCATGCCTGGTAACCAAGAAAGAAAATTTCCTTCCATATATAAACCTTTCCTTGACTTTTTTAAAATAACAGACTAATATGATATTTGTCCTTCTGTGACTGACTTATTTGACTCAGCATAACATCCTCCAAGTTCATCCACGTGTTTTGCCAGTTCTACATTATTCTTTAGGGTTGCATAGTATTCCATTGTGTGTATGTACCATAGTTTGGTTATCCATTCTTCTGTTGATGGGCACCTAGTTTGTTTCCATATTTTGGCTATTGTAAATACTGCTGCAATGAACATGGGTATGCATATATCTGTCCTTGTCCTGGCTCTCACTTCTTTAGGAAATATACCTAGTAATGGAATGGCTGGGTCAACGGGTATTTCTAATTCCAACTTTTTTGTTTTTGTTTTTTTTATCGTGATTTGGTTGAAAATTTACAGAGTAAATTCACTTTCCATACAGCAGTTCACATACACTTTGTCTCATTGAGGTTGGAGGAATTCTCTAGACTATGGCCCTGAATTACTCTTTGAATATTTAGTAGAAACTACTGCCTGATGTCATCTTTGAAGTCACCTTTAAACTAATTAACATTTTAGCCCAAAGATTAAAGATTGTCATCCTTGAGTATTACATTTAAATATACACGTATGTGGTGGTGCAGTGATTAAAGCAGAAGGCCACTAACGAAAAGGTTCTGCAGTTTGAACCCACTGGCTGTTCTGTACTAGAAAGATAAAGCAGTCTGCTTTGTACAGATTTATAGTTTTGGAAACCTGTGGGGCAGTTCTATTCTGTCCTAAAGTGTGGCTATAAGTTGGAACTGACTTGATAGCAGTGGGTTTGGTTTGAATTTTGTATAAGAAAAAAGGTTCAATAGCTATTTTAAAGCATAGATTGAGAAGATTGGAGGGCAGAGAGTTTAAGTAAATGGAAATGAAACACTAGAAGAGAAATAACAAGAATGTTGACACAATGTGAAGAATGTAACCAATGTCATTTATCATTATGTCTAGAAACTGTAGAAATGGGAATAGATTTTGTTATGTATATTTTCACACACAAAAAATTAAATGTTAAACATAAATAAAATAAAAAAGGTTTTCTGTGGAACTCCACACCAACTTCATCTATAATCCCTTGCATCTGTTCCCTTTTACACTAAAACTCCTCTGAAGAGTTGTCTGTACTTAACACCTCTGATTCCTCTCCCTCTAGTTTATCTCGAACCAATTCTACCAAAGTTTCCTTTACACCATCTCACCAAAACTATTCTTGACAAGGTAAACTCCATGTTGCCATATCCCTTGGTCATATTTGGTCAGTTACCAATTTATTTATCTCTCAGCAGAATTTTACATAATTCCCACCACTTGACTTCTAGTACCCTATACTCTTTCTTGGTTTTCATTCTCACTCATGTGCTGTTCATTCTCAATTCACATTCACCTAACGTCAGTCCTTGGATCACTTTTTTCTATCTATACCCACTAATAGCTGACCTCATTCAGTCCCATTACTTTAAATACAATTTTTTTTCTGGTTACCTAGTGCTGCTCTGACAAGAGTATACCACAAATGGAATGGCCTTAACAAACAGGAGTTTATTCTTACAATTTGGAGGCTTAAAGTCCGAGTTCAAAGTGCCAGGTTCTAGGGGCTGGGTAAAAGCCCCTCAACCTTGGGGTCCAGCTCTGCCTCCTGCTCTCAGCCCACTGAGCTAGAGGCTTTTCTTCACTCAGACAGCTGCTGGCTGCTGAGGCTGAGAAGCCCCAAAGTTGACAAGTAAAAAGGCACAGTCCCGATGTTACCAAACCACATGGCAGGCCATTAACTTAAGTCCATTGTAAGTTCCAAGGTCGGC
>NW_006921658.1:2383285-2388143 GCF_000298275.1 Orycteropus afer afer
CAGTAGATTCCACCATGGAGTTGATTACCAGTCTCATCATGGGGAACACTACATCCAGCTGCCCAGCCACTCAACCAGGCCTAGCCAAGTTGACATACAAACATAGCCATCACATCATTTATATACTAACACCTCCAAAATCAGATGTCTCTAACCTGACTTCTTCCCTGACTTTCAGCTCCAATTGCCAACTGCCTACGCTCAATCTCCACCTAGATATTTAATGGATATCTCAGACTGTTGTCGTTGTTGTTAGAGGCTGTCGAGGCATTTCTGACTCACAACGGCCCTATCTACGGTAGAATGAAACACTGCCTGGTCCTGTGCCAGCCTCACAATCCATGTATGCCTGAGCCCATCATTGCAGCCACTGGGTCAATCCATCTCATTGAGGCCCTTTCCCTTTCTCATTGACACTCCACTTTACCAAGCATGATATCCTTCTCCAGGGAAAAGACCCTTCTGACAACATGACAAAAGTAGGTAAAACAAAGTCTGACCATTCTCGCATCCAAGGACTTTCAGTATTCTTCACCAATACCACAACTTAAAAGCATCAACTCTTGTTTGGTCATCCCTATTCACTGTCCAGCTCTCATATGCATAAGAGGTGATGAAAATACCATAGCTTGGGTTAGGCATGCTCTGGTGGCATAGGGCCTAAGGCATTTGACTGTTAACCAGAAGGTTGGTGGCTTAAACCCACCAGCCACTCCTCGGAAGGAAGCTTGGGCAATCTACTTCCGTATAGATACTGCCTCGGAAACCCAAGGAGGGGCTGCTATGAGTTAAATAGACTCAATGGCAGTGAGTTTTTTTGAGTCTTCAGGGAGACATCTTTGCTCTTCAGCACTTTAAAGAGGTCTTTTGCAGCAGATTTGCCCAGTGCACTGCATCATCTGATGTCTTGACTGTTGCTTCCATTAGTGTTGATTGTGGATCCCAGTAATATTCAATCTTTCACAACTTCAGTCTTTTCTCCATTTATTGTGATGCTATTTATTGGTCCAGTTGTGTGGATTTTTGTTTTCTTTATGTTTCAGTGTAATCCATACTTCAGACTGTAGTCTTTAATCTTCATCAGTAAGTGCTTCAAGTCATCCTCACTTTCAGCAAGCAAAGTCATCTGCATATTGCAGGTTGTTGATGAGTCTTCCTCTAATCCTGATGCCACAGTCTTCTTCATATAGCCTAGTTTCTTGGATTATTTGTTCAGCACACAGATTGAATAAGTATGGTGAAAGGATACAACCCTGTCGCACTCCCTTCCTGATTTTAAACCATGCAGTATCCCTTGTTGTGTTTGAATGACAGACTCCGGGTCTATGTACAGATTCCTCATGAGCATAAGTAAGTGCTCTGGAATTCGTATTATTCTCAATGTTATCCCTAATTTGTTATGACCCACATAATCGAATGTTTTTGCATAGTCAATAAAACACAAGTAAACATTTTTCTGGTATTCTTTGCTACCAGCCAAGATCCATCTGATGTCAGCAATGATATACCTCCTTCCATGTCCTCTTATGAATCCAGTTTGCATTTCTGTAAGTTCTCTGTCAATAAAATGCTGCAACTGTTTTTGAATTAACTTCAGCAAGATTTTACTTACATGTAATATTAATGATATTGTTCGATAATTTCCATGTTCTGTGGGATCACCTTTCTTTGGAATGGGTACAAATACAGATCTCTTCAAGTAAGTTGGCCAGGTAGCTGTCTTCCAAATTTCTTGGCATAGCCAAGTGAGTGCCTCCAGTGTAGCATCTGTTTGTTGAAATACTTCAGATGGTATCCCTTCAATTCCTGGAAACTTGTTTTTTGCCAATTCCTTCATTGCAGCTTTGGCTTCTTCATCAGAACCATTGGTTCTTGATCATATGCTAGCCACCTCCTGAAATGGATGAACATCAACCAATTCTTATTGGTATGGTGACAATGAGTATTCTTTCCATCTTCTTTTGATGTTTCCTGCTTTATTCATTTTGCCCTTAGAATCTTTCAATATTGCAACTTGAGGCTTGAATTTTTTCTTCAGTTCTTTCAGCTTGAGAAATGCTCAGCATGCTCTTCCCTTTTGGTTTTCTAAGTCCAGGTCTTTGCACTCTTGTTGTGCACTGCTGTCGAGTCAGATCCAACTCATAGTGACCCCTCCTTGGGTTTCTGAGACCGTATGTCTATGGAAGTAGATTGCCCAATCTTCCTTCCAAGGAGTGACTGGTGGGTTTAAACTTCCAGCCTTCTGGTTAGCAGTCAAATATCTCAGGTGTAATGCCACCAGAGCTCCCAAATTGACTGTCTTCTTGAGCTACTCTTTGAAATTTTCTTTTCAGCTCATTTATCTTGTCATTTTTCCCATTTGCTTTAGCTACTCTACATTCAAGAGCAAGTTTCAAAGTCTCTTTTGACACCCATTTTGGTCTTTTCTTTCTTTCCTGTCTTTTTAATGACCTTTTGCTTCCTTCATGGATGATATTCTTGATGTCATCCCACAATTACTCTAGTTTTTGGTCATTAGTAGTCAATGCATCAAATCTATTCTTTAGATGGTCTCTAAATTCAGAAGGGATATAATCAAGGTCATATTTTTGCTCTTCTGGGCTTGTTTTGTCTTCAGCTTCTACTTCAACTTGCATATGAGCAATTGATGGTCTGTTCCACAGTCAGCTCTTGGCCTTGTTTTGGCTGAAGATATTGAGTTTTCCATCACCTCTTTCCACAGATATAGTCTATCTGATTCCTGTGCTCTCCATCTGGAGAAGTCCACGTGTATAGCCACTGTTTGTGTTACCGAAAAATGTATTTGTCATGAATAAGTCATTGGTCTTGCAAAATTCTATCATGCAATCTCCAGCGTTATTTCTATCACTAAGGCCATATTTTCCAACTACTAATGATTCTTTGTTTACAAATTTTGCATTGCAATCAGCAGTGATGATCAACACATCTTGACTGCTTGGTTGTTTGATTAATTTCAGACTGCAGAAATTGGTAAAAATCTACAATGTCCTCGTCTTTGGCTTCGGTGATTAGTGTGTAAATTTGAATAATAGTAATATAAGTGATCTTCCTTGTAGACATATGGATATTATCCTATAACTGATAGCACTGTACTTCAGGATAGATCTTGAAATATTATTTGTGACAATAAATGCCATGCCATTCTTCTTCAATTTGTCATTCCCAGCATAGCAGATCATATGATTGTCTGATTCAAAATGGCCAAAACCAGTCCATTTCAATTCACTAATACCTAGGATATCAATCTTTATGCATTCCATTTCATTTCCAACAACTTCTAATTTTCCTAGTTCATACTTCTGGTGGTTACATTTGTGTTTCAACTTGGCTGGGCCTGGTTGAGTGGTTGGGCAGCTGGTGGTAGTTATTCCCCCCAAGATGAGACTGGCAATCAACTCCATGGTGGGACCTACCACAAGCAGCTGAATAGCTGCTTTAGGGATGTGGTCTGCTTTCTGTATACAAGAAACAGCTTTGGGAATGGTCTCTAGCTTATGACATGCTTGGACTCTGTAGCCATGTCATCACTGAGCAGGCTGCCATGCTCTGCTGACCTTGGAACTTTCAGTGGACTTGAATTAATGGTCTGCCATGTGGTTTGGTAACATCAGGACTGTGCCGTTTTATTTGTCAACCTTGCGCTGGTTAGTCTCAGCAGCCAGTAGCTGCCTGAGTGAAGAGATGCCTCTAGCCTCTGTGGGTCAGGAGCAAGAGACAGAGCTGAAGCCCAAGGTGGAAGGGTTTCACACAGCCCCTAGAGCCTGGCACTTTGAACTCGGACTTCTACCCTCTGGAACTATAAGAGAATTAACTCCTGTTTGTTAAAGCCATCCCATTTCTGGTATATTCTTGTCAGAGTGGCCCTAGGTAACTAGAACAATACTTCATACATTTCGTGTTCTGATTATTAATGGATGCTTACAGCTGTTTCTTCTCATTTTGAGTGGTGCCACATCAGCAACTGGGTCCCAAAAGCTTTACTCCATCCACATCATTAAGGTCGGCTCTACCCTGAGGAGGCTGTTCCTCTCCAGTATTTTGAGTGCCTTCTGACCTGAGGGGCTCATCTTCTGGCACTATATCGCACAATGTTTCAGGGCTATTCATAAAGCATTCCAGTAATATATCAGACAATGTTTCACTGCTCTTCAAAGATTTTTGCTGGCTAATTCTTTGATAAGTCAATGGCCCCTTCCATCTTCTGATTCTGTCTTAGTCTGGAGGCTCTCCTGAAACCTGTCCACCATGGGTGACCCTGCTGGTACTTGAAATACCATTGGCATAGCCTTCAGCCTCACAGCAACACACGAGCCATCACAGTATGACAGACTGACTGACAAGTAGTGGTATCTCAGACTAAACAAGTATAAATCTAAACATACCTTACTCCTCTAGTAGCCTTCCCCATCCCAATAGATAACAATTCCATCTTTCCAGATGCTTTTGCCCAAAACCTTGGAGTAATTCTCTCGTTCACACCCCACATTGAGTCTGCTGGAAATCCTGGTGACCTAACTTTCAAAATACATCCAGGACCTAACTACTTCTCAGTCCCTCCACTGCTGCTACAAACAGTCCAAGCCGCAAATTCTCTTGCTTGTATTATAACCTCTAATTGGTCTATTTTATTTATTTATTTATTTATTTTTAATGTTGCCTTTTTTTTTTTATTTTATTTTGATTTGGGTGAAGATTTACAGAGTAAATTCACTTTTCATACAGTAGTTCACATATACTTTGTCTCATGTCATTGACCAAACTTTACAATGCAACAGCTCCCCTCCCACTTCCTCCCCATAGTTACCTCTTCCCAGTGTCCATCCCTCCATACTCTTCT
>NW_006921658.1:2389984-2391707 GCF_000298275.1 Orycteropus afer afer
CTACTCGCCAAAGTAGGAGGTGGAACAATGTTTTGTATAGTATGTTATGCCAATTGAGCTTGATGTCCCCTGTGACTATGGTCTGAAGCCTGCAGGATCAACTACTCGGTCGCTCTGGGTAGCTGGCTGTGATTAACTGGTCTATTTTAAATGGAGCAGCCAAAGTTATTCATAAAATAAATGCCCTACCATGTTACATACTTTGTTAAAACCTTCTAATTGTCTTTTATTCATGCAGAATAAAATCCAAAGCAACAGTAGAACCAGACTTCTCCTGCTCCTCCTCCAACCCTATTACCTTTCTAACCTCATCTCTTACCACTCTTGTTCCAATTCATGGGACTCGTGGAAGGATTAAATTAGGTCACCGACATCAAATGCTTTTAACACAATCTGGCCCATAATAAATTCTCAGAGACATTAGCTCATTAACTCCTAAGAGTAAGCTAGCTGGCTCAAGTGGGTTAAGTAAAGGTATTATTCAGTCCCTGAAATAAGAGATATTTAAAATACAATACATCCGCTCTCTCTTATCCCTCTCATCTAACCATGTACAAAACCTGCTCTATCCTCTGCATTCCTAATCTGGGTGAATATTCTCACCATCAAATGAATCACTCAACCTAGAATCTTCTGGCAATCTCTGCATCTCACATTCTATATATAATCACTCACCAAATACCCTGTACATTTCAATATGATAAGGTAATGTCCTGCTTCTTTATCTCTTTATTGATGGTACTCTTAGTGTATTGTTGTAGTTTCTTAATAATGGCTCTGCAGAGCTCTTTTTATCCTGGAACATCCTGCATAATTCAACCAGAGTATCTTCAGGGGAAAAAAAAAAAATCTCTGCTTAAAAAGACTTCTGATGTCTTTCCATTATCCTTAAGATAAAATCTACACCTCTTTGCTTCGAACTAAAAGCCATTCTTAATATTAATACACTTTTTTTGTTATGGGGAATATATTCTAAGAGCAATATCTGGAAAAGACGAAAAGACTGATAGATTATTCAACATTACAATTTGAAAACTTCTGTATATTAAGACTCATTTCATAAATAATGTGTGCAGGAAAATGCATATGTGTGTTTGTATCTGTGCATTTTTGTATGTGAAAAGAAAAAAAAATTAAGAGCTAAATGACCAAATAAGAAGTATTTATGTATTTTTATAGACCAAAAAACCAAATTCATTGCCATTGAGTCAATTCAACTCATAGCGACTCCAGCTTTGGTTTCCAAGGCAGTATCTCTATGGAAGTAGATTGCCCTATCTTCCTTCCTAGGAGTTGCTGGCTTGGTTTGAAAAGCCTTCTGATTAGCAGTCAAATGCTGTAGGCAGTACACCACCAGAGTTCCCTTTTTATAGACAGATAGAATTAATATTCTTTATGGAAAAGAGAAACACCTTTTAAAGGTAGGATGGAAGTCACAATAAAAAGTTAAAATAAATAAATAGGTAGATAGATACATAAAAAGTTGGATGGAGAATCAGAAAAACCCACAAAAAGAAATAGTGATTTCTAATAAGCAGTTAAAGACATGTTTAGCCTCATTAGGAATAAAAATAATGCAAATTGAAATAACAAAATACTATTTTCAAGGTTCCGGGAAGATGGCAGACTGGGCAGAAAGACTGCACAGACCCTCTTCAACAAAGAAAAGGGAAACCAATTAACACAGACACAGAAGATAATCTTGGACCCCTGAGCCTTGAAG
>NW_006921658.1:2394127-2400693 GCF_000298275.1 Orycteropus afer afer
TATAGATACAAAAATCTTCAACAAAATCCTAGCCAGTAGACTGCAACAATATATCAAGAAAATCATTCATCATGACCAAGTGGGGTTCATATCAGGTATGCAGGCATGGTTCAACATTAGGAAAACAATCAACGTCATCCACCATGTAAATAAAACTAAGGAGAAGAACCACATGATCATATCAATTGATGCAGAAAAAGCATTTAATAAAATCCAACACGCATTCCTGATCAAAACTCTCAGCAAAATAGGAATAGAAGGGACATTCCTCAACATAATAAAGGGCATTTATGCAAAACAAAATGATATTTTTATTTGTAAGATTGATGCAAAAGAGATTTTAAATAATGAAATTATTCCCAGAGGTTCAGAAAAGACATTCAGGCATTGTTGACAAGGATGTAAATTAATACAAACTCTGTTATGATTTGAATTTTGCCACCCCTTCACAAAATGTATGTTGGAATCCTAACCTCTATATCTGTGGAGGGTCAGTGAAAAAGAGGAAGACCTTCAATGAGATGAATCGGCACAGTGGCTCCAACCATGGGTTCAAACAAAGCAATGATTGTGAGGATGGCACAGGGGCTGGGCAGTGTTTCTTTCTGTTATACATACAGTCATTATGAGTCGGAGCCAACACAAGGGCACCTAACAACATACCTGTGGATGTTAACAAATACACCCTTTGGGAATAAGATTTCCTTTGCTATGTTAATGAGGTCGTGTCAGCGTAGGTGTGTCCTAACTCTAACCACTTCCATGTTAAAAGGACCAGCATAGACACAGAGACAAGAGAGCACACAAATGGGGGAAAATAAATTCCACATAAAGTTCACCAAGGAAGAGAGGAACAGAAGCTGAAGGAGACAAGAATCTTTCCCCAGAGCTGACAGAGAGCCTTCCTCTATAGCTTGTACCCTGAATTTGGACTTCTAGCCTTCTGAACTAAAAGAAAATAAATTTCTGCTCTTTATAACCAGTCACTTGTGGTATTTGTGTTATAGCAACACTAGGAATCTAAGACACTCTCTGAACATTCCAATCATCAGTAATCATCAATACATCGTTATTGCATGTTTTGTTTACTTCCAGCTGCAGAAATTGGTAAAAATCTTCAATACCTTCATCTTTGGTTTTATTGGTTGACATGTAAATTTAAATAATAGTAGTATTAATGGTCTTTCTTGTAGGTATTGTTGTTGTTATGTGCCATCGAGTCAGACCTGACTCATAGTGACCCCTCCTTGGGGTCTTCCTTCCGAGGAGTGGCTGGTGGGTTTGAACCGCCAGCCTTCTGGTTAGCAGTCAAGTGCCTTAGGCACTATGCCACCAGAGCTCCCCCTTGTAGGTATATGGATATTATTATTCTATCACTGACAGTGTTGTACTTGAGGACAGATCTTGAAACATTCTTCTTGACAATTCTTCAAATTGTTTTTCCTGGCATAGTAGACTGTATGATTGTCTGATTCAAAATGGCCAATACCAGTCCATTTTGGCTCACAAACGCCTGTGATACCCATCTTTATGTGTTCCATTTCATTTCTGAGAACTGCTAATTTTCCTCTATTCATACTTTGTACATTCTACTTTCCAATTATTAATAGATGTTTGCAGCTGTTTCTTCCCATTTTCATTAATGGCCCATAAGCAAATGAAGGTCCCAAAAGCTTTACTCCATCCATATCATTAAGGACGACTCTACTATGAAGAGGCAGGTCTTCCCCAGTCATATTTTGAGTGTCTTTCTACCTGAGGGGCTTATCTTCTGGCACCATATTCAAACAATGTTTCAAGGCTTTCATAACATCAAACAGTGTTTTACTGCTATTCATAAGGTTTTCACTGGTCGTTTTCTTCAGAAGTGGATGGCCCCATCCTTCTTCCCAGTCTACTGAGGGACTCTAAATGGAATATAAAGCACATGGAACAATGATCGAATGTTCAGTGGTTGAAAACTCACCAGCAGCTTCTCAGGAGAAAAGACCTGGTGTTCTGGTTACCTAGTGCCACTCAGACAAGAATATACCACAAATAGGATGGCCTTAACAAATAGGAGTTTATTCTTACAATTTGGAGGCTTTAAGTCCAAGTTCAAAATGCCAAGCTCTAGGGGCTAGGTGAAAGCCCCTCAGCCTTGGGCTTCAGCTCTGCCTCCAGTTCCCGGTCCACTGAAGCTAGAGGCTTTTCTTCACTCAGACAGCTGCTGGCTGCTGAGGCTGCCAAGCCCAAGGCTGACAAGTAAAAAGCACAGTCCTGATGTAGCCAAACCACATAGCAGGCCATTAATTTAAGTTCATCAGAAGTCTCAAGGTCAGTAGAGCATGACAGGCTGCTGAAAAATAACACGGCTACGTGCAGGGTCCAAGTGTGCCATAACCTAGAGACCATTCCCAAAGCTGCTGCTTATATACGGGAAGCAGACCACATACCCAAAGGCAGCTACTCAGGGGCTCACAGTAGATTCCACCGTGGAGTTGATTACCAGTCTCATCAGAGGGAATACTACATCCAGCTGCCCAAGCATCAACCAGGCCTACCCAAGTTGACACAAATACATAACCACACACCTGGCACACCTGGCAGTTTGCTCCTATAAAGATAATAGCCTAGGAAACGCTATGGGACAATTCTACTCTGTCATAATAGGATTGCTACGAGTCAGAATAGACTCTGCAGCACACAACAATAACATTGTGCCTAGGTACTCATTAACTGATAGGCATTATTTTTACCTTAATATGATGGCCCACATTTCGAATGACTCTTCATTTGTAGACTTTTAAATTAATCACCTATATTTGATCTTCACAATTACTATGTGAAATAGCAGGATAATATAGTACCTATGTCATAAGAAAGAAAATAAAACCTAGAGAAGATTTCAGATCTATGACCCAAGCCACATGGCTAGTGAATATTGTTTCTGGAGCCTTTGTCCAACACTCTGCTAAATTATGTTGTTGTTGTTGTTGTTATGTGCCGTCGAGTCGGCCCCGACTCATAGCGACCCCTCCTTGGGTTTCCGAGGCAGTATCACTACGGAAGTAGGATTGCCCAACCTTCCTTCCGAGGAGTGGCTGGTGGATTTGAACCGCCAGCCGTCTGGTTAGCAGGCAAGTGTCTTAGCCACTATGCTACCAGAGCTCCCTGGTAAATTATACTACACGGGAATTGTACTAAAAGTCAGATTTCTGACTGATTATAAAAACATCATTTTCTCTTTTTTTTTTTTTAAACTCTGAAGCTTCATTTCTGTCTGCTGCCTTTTCCTATTTGCTAAAATGAGCTAAAGAATATTTCCATTTATAACATTTTACATTATATAAAATGCTGAATTAACTTCCTAGGAAATTGTGGGTCCACCACTAGTGTGCCATTGCTTGACCCTTTCTGATGTATAAACTCTGACATAGAGTCAATTCTGACCCATAGCAACCCTATAGGACAGAATAGAACTGCCCCACAGGTTTTCAAGGCTGTAAATGTTTATGGAGGCACACTGCCACATCTTTCTCCCACGGAGTTGCTGGTGGGTTTGAACCAACAACCCTTTGGTTAGCAGCTGAGCACTTTAATCACTGAGACACCAGATCTCCTTTCTGGTGTAAATCAATGATGAATTCCAGCGCATCAAATATATGTGACAACCAAAACCAAACTCACTGCCATCGAGTCAATTCCAACTCACTCATAGCGACTGCTCCTTGGGTTTCTGAGGCAATATCTCTACAGAAGTAGATTGCCCAGTCTTCCTTTTGAGGAGTGACTGGTGGGTTTGAACCACCAGCCTTTTGGTTTGTTAGCAGTCAATGCCTTAGGCACTAAACTACCAGAGCTCCTAATTTATGTGCTAGCTTTTTGTAAATGATACGTGCCCATACCATACAAATGTCAAGGACCATTATTCATAGCATACCAAATGCTGTAGTGTTTGTATGTATTTAGCTTACAGAGAGTTGCTCCTCCTCTACCTCTACATATGATTGGAAAAGAAGCTAAGCACTTCACTCATATCCATAAAGGAAAGAGAGTTTTAATACAGTCTAACTAACATTTCACGTGGGATCTGTGGTCTAACAGTCCTAGACTTAGTTTCTCTCACTGTATCCTAGCTAAGGTCAAAAGACCCTCTCAATAGTTACCAGATAAAATTGAGAGGAGTAATAAATCTTTTAAGAGAATTGGGCTTATTCTTAAATAAAGTTATTAAACCAATATACTTAAGATCCAAAACAATTTAAAAACTAATCAACTAAAAGGGCAGGAGTTATAGCTACATAAGACTATCAAGGACAGACTGATATTCAGAATTCTAGCTTACATGGATCTTGATCCAAGTAAAAGAACTAAAACCAAACTCACTGCCATCAAGTCGATTCAGACTCAAAGCAACCCCCTATGGGTTTCCAAGGTGGTAAATCTTTATGGAAATAGATTGTCCAATCTTCCTTCTACAGAGCGGCTGGTGTGTTTAAAGCACCAACCTTCTGGTTAGCAGTCAAATGTCTCAGGCACTGCGCCACTAAAGCTGCTTTTATCCAAGTGTTTTGGTTTTCCTGGTGCCACTCTGACAGGAATATACCACAAATTGGTGACTTTAAGAAATAGTAGTTTATTCTCTTACAGTTTTGGAGGCTAGAAGTCAGAGTTCAAAATGCCAGGCTCTAGGGGCTGGATGAAAGCCCCTAGACTTTGGGTTTAGGTTCTGCCTCTTGCTCCCAGCCCACTGAAGTTGGAAGCTTTCTTCACTCAGGCAGCTGCTGGCTGCTTAGGCTGACAAACCCAAGGTCAACCAGTAAAAAGACACAGTCCCAATATTGCCAAACTACATAGCAGGCCACTGATTCAAGTCCATTAACAGTCCCAAGATCAGCAGACAACATGCTAGGCTGCTGAATAATGACTTGGCTACACGAAGGATTCAAGTGTGCCAAAAAGCTACAGACTGTTCCTAAACCTTCTCCTTATGAACAGGGAGCAGACCACATCCCTAAGGCAGCTACTCAGTTACTCACAGATTCTACCATGGAGTTGATTACCAGTCTCATCATGGGGAACAACTACATTCAGCTGCCCAGCCACTCAAAACCAAGTCTAGCCCAGTTGACACATAACCTCAACTACAGAAAGCTGACATTTAAATGCTGCACATTAAAACTTAATCCTTCTTCTCCAATTTTATTTTCTATCTTTCCTCTACATAATTTTTTAAGCTTAATCAGTCTACATCAAACTTATTTCTGTCTCTAAAAAGCGCATGATTAGATTTCTCTAGAATTCTGAAATTACCTCATCTTCTGATCATTTATTAGCATTTAGTGTCTATACCAAAAATAACAATACAAAACTCATTGCCATCAAGTAGACTACAACTCATAATGACCCCTTTTGGGTTTCCAAGGCAGTAAATCTTTATGGAAATAGATTGCCCTATCTTCCTTCTGTGGAGAAGCTGATGGGTTTGATAGCAATCATATAATACTTATGCTATATTATTATTTATCTTTTATGCACATACACTATTTACCAGATGGGGCAATCTACTTCCATAGTGATACTGCTTCGGAAACCCAAGGAGGGGTCGCTATGAGTGGGGTCTGACAAGATGGCACGTAACAACAACAACAATAACATGTTATTAATAAATTATATTATAGTAAACAGAGAAAAGATGGAAGTTGTCAAGGATTTCATTTTACTTGGATCCACAGTCAACACCAATGGAAACAGCAGTCAAGAAATTAAACAATGTATTGCACTGGGCAAATCTGCTGCAAAAACCCTCTTTAAAGTGCTAAAGAGCAAAGATGTTACTTTGAAGACTAAGGTGTGCCTGACTAAAGCTATGGTATTTTCAACAGCCTCATATGCATGTGACAGCTGGACAATGAATAAAGAGGACCACAAAGAATTGATACATTTGTATTATGGTGTTGTTGAAGAATATTGAATATACCATGGACTGCTGCTAGAGAAATGAACAAATTTGTCTTGTAGGATGTATGATTGGAATGCTCCTCAGAAGGAGGAATGGCCAGACTTTGTCTCTTGTGTTTTGGTCATGTTGTCAGAAGGGACCAACTCCTGGAGAAGAACATCGTGCTTGATAAAGCAGAGGGTCAGTGAAAAAGAGGAAGACCCTCAACAAGAAGGATTGACACAGTGCCTGCAATGATGGGTTCAAGCATGGCAATGCCTGTGAGGATGGTGCAGGCCCTGTTCTTTTCTGTTGTACATAGGTCACTATGAGTTGGTACCAGCTTAATGGCACATAACAATAACAATGTCACTAACCTCTCAAAGTGAGAATCTATGCCATATACTTGGTTATACCCCCAGAACCCAGCATTTATATATATATATATATAAATATATATATATATATAAGCATTTTCATGAGAAAGGATTATTTCTCTAATCTTGCAGTCATTTTTGGCATCTTCAAAATAATAGCATGAGTAGAGGGGCAAGTTTTCAGAAATTCACTGGTGTTAACATAACATTGTATTGCTACCTTATTGCTTGAAGCTATTCCAGATGTTTTTCACCTTCATATTTAT